>NC_039361.1:67804516-68107547 GCF_003573695.1 Papaver somniferum
CTTTTTAGTGTATAATGTAAAAGTCTATATAGCGATACGAATTTGTTGATGAAGTTCCTCCAAGCTCCTTAGTAGATGTTCATCTTCAATTGGTGAACGCCGAGAAGTCTAAAGCTCAACTACACATTCTATCCTAATATGATACATAACTATAAGTAGACTAGAAATCAAGTATATAGTTTTAATCAACTAAACTTGACAAACAAGCTTGAGATATCAACGCTTGCGAGTTCGACCGAGTAGTGCTCTAATAATCTCCTCCTTGGAAATCAAGTATATAATTTTAATCCTTGTGATTTGTTAATGTCCACAAATCCTTATTTTTCACAAAAGTAAGGTCACTCATGTTGTTCTCTCGAGAATGGCATTTTATGGGGGAGAGTTCTTAAATGAACTTGTGCTTAATTGTTATATATTTGTGGGGAGTGTGGTTGTGGAAATATAAAGAGGATGCTTGTATCTTTTTAATCTCCTAGGATGAGCGCTAAGTATTTATTACTATGTGATGTCATCTAAATAAGTTGATATGAGGAGTTGCATTTTAACGATGTTATTATGTAGTGTCTCCATTTTCCTTAAACCTTGAGATATCTTTTGGTTGTATTCATTACGATCCCGCGATTTTCGTACCTTTGTTAATTTTATTGACAAAAAGGGGGGGAATTATTTAGTAGTTTTATACTACATACACATGGTTTACGGATCATTATGTAAGGGGGAGTGGATCATTTAATCTAGGTTTTATCTATTAAACAAAAGATGTAAGTATTGATTAAGGAGGAGAAGCATATCACCATAGTATTATTTCAGAGTTGAGATACAATTGAACTTTGGAGATAAGATAATAATATTATCTTTCTATATAACAAGGATTGAGAATATTTATTCAAAAAGTTGTTATCGATATGGAACCGGTTCTTCAACAACAACGATGCTGAGTTGAACACTTTCAGAATCACTGCAACTTGAAATAACGAAGAGTTCAAGGAGAGTTGGGGAAACCAAGGAAATCAAGAATACATGGTGGATCGAGGAGTTTTTTTTCAAAACTTTATTTTTGTTATCCATATGTATTAAATAGTTTTTTCACTAAAATTGACAAAGGGGAAGATTGTTAGAGCATTGCTCGGTCGAACTCACAAGTGTTGCTATATCAAGCTTGTTGTCAAATTTAGTTGCCAAAATATATCTTGATTTCTAGTCTACAATTAGTTAAGTCTCGGTCTAGGATAGTGGAGTTGAGAAACGAGCCAGTCATCATTTGTGTTCTACCGTTTGAAAGCGAATATCAACCAAAGCTTTTGGAGAACTTCATTAACAGAAGGTAAGTGAACATTGGATCACCTATTTCTCAAGTTATATTAACTTTTCTATCTTTGAGACGATTGTCGCATTAATTAATTAGACTAGCTTGCATAGCCAAGAATTTAGAGTCGAGAACTAATTATTTAGTTTACGAATTTCTCGAAATATAATGACTAAGCTTAATGAACATTTGTTCATACTTGATCAAATTCGGTGGAGAAAAATTTATTGTTCGGAACCAAATCATGATTCAAGTTTATCATTCGACAACAGCCTGGAACAATGATATGTGTCACTGATGTTATTCATGAATGTTTCGAATTGATTTAGAGAAATATAGAACTACTATATTCGGAATACAAGACAGTGTTATCAGTCTTACAAACTGAGAAAACTGTTATATATCTGAAGCCGTATTACATGTATTCGTACACGTAGCGGAGTAGTTATATATCGACTTTCAGATTTGTGTGATATGCATATTCGTATGTACATCATGGGAAAATATGTTTGTTTCGTGATCCGGATAGCTGTGTATATTCATATACAAACCATTGTGGTACTATGGTAAGGGAACCGGGTTAAATAATCAAACCGGTGTGCGAGCCAAAACAGATTTATGTTCTAAAACCAGTGTAGTACCCAAACCGGTACGCAAGCTGAATGTTCTGTGAACCCCGGAACCGGAAAAGGTCCTAAATTTTCAAACCGGTACGTGAACTAAAAAGTTATGTAGACTCCAGAACTTTGAGTAGGTTTAAATTTAGCAAACCGGTACATGAAATGAAAATTTTTATCGAGTCCGGAACTCGGTAATTGCATAAGTTTGTAAACTGGTTTATGAACTAAGAAGTTCTGTAGACTCTGGAACTCGGTTACCGCATATAAGTTTGCAAACCGGTCCGCGTACTGTGACTCAGCCGATTCACGAATGGTTCAAGTAATTGTACTTTATACATTTACAAAATATGTCAATTATGATTAAATTGCGATTAAATTATTTCCTTGAAGTAATTTGCATTTGATCAATTCTCTAGTTAACACTAGATTCATTTGATCACATGATTGTGACTCAATACTAATATCTTTGTGCACATGAAAATGAGTGTTAAGCTTTTAAGTTCAAATCGGCTAGTTTCAGCTAACCATGTTGAACATAGTCTTTATACACAGTTCGGTTACGGTTTACCTAACCATAGTGTATATCTTGTATATGTGAATAAGATTCAAAGCTTTCATCTAATGGAGAATATTGTTTGCTTGGTTCCAAAGCTATCTTAGCTTAAACCTAAAGCAAAAGCAACCTAGGCTTTGAAGTTTATATAAGGGGAACTCTTGCCAACTAGGATTTTTGAATCCTGACACTAATTTTTGGTGTGTCCTAGTTGTATCTACAGGCACTAGAAACACTTTTAGGGTTTATCGACTACAAAGACTTCATTGGGATTCGTGAAGCCAGTTCAATTATCTTTTATCTTGATAACTTGAGTATCCTGATCTTGATTGTTTGTAGATACTTGCTCCATCAATCAAGATAGATAGTAATCAACAAAATCTCTTTGTCTCACACTTTCTTGATTCCGCAAGTTTTATACTTATGAGGTGAATAACAATCTAGGCTGCACTTCGGGTTGCATAAGTCCGGATTTTAAGGATAGCCATACTTTTGTCTAAGTTGCTATCGATTTCCATCACCCGGATCTTTCGTTTATTCTAATCATCCGTTTAGATCGTAAATCAGGAAATCAATAATAGGCATAATTTGTGGGAAAAAAAATTTGGTTCAAAGTCTTCAATTGAGTTGAAGCAACTCTTGATTGGTGTGAGACCGTCTAAGGGAATCAATTGCACGGAATCCTGCTGGTATTCAAGAGGCATAAGGAGTGCGACTGTACCTGAATCAGTGGGAGACTGAGTTTGGGCTCAACTACATTCCAGACCGAAGTTAATTGGTAATAAGCTAGTGTCTGTAGAAGCTAATATAATTAAGTATTGAATCTGGACTAGGTCCCGAGGTTTTTCTACATTTGTGGTTTCCTCATTAATAAAATTTCTGGTGTTTGAGTTATTACTTTTTCCGCATTATATTGTTTATCTTTATAATTGGAATATCACAGGTTGTGCGTTTATCAATCACAATAGATAGGTTCAACCTTGTTAGTTGGAAAAGACTTAATTGATCCTTGGACATTGGTATTTGGTACCGTCCAAGAACTCTCTTTGTAGTTAGGTTTATGGATTCAATTCTATAAACGTTCTAACAACAAGAGAGAGAGAGAGATAACTCTACGCACTCTCTTTGATTGATTTTTTACTCTCGGAGTTGTGCTGAGTTTGTCGATACAAATTGCGAAAGAAAAATTTGGTGGTGTATTTTGGTACCCCTGGCGTTTTTAGGTTGTATCAGAGTAGGCAAACACGTTAAGACCTGATAAGTCTGTGTTTGAAGCAGTTCTGATTATATGAACATGATTGCAATCTCTATAAACGTATCGCCAGCGTTTGATGACACAAATTACTTATGGTGGATATTTTCTATGTGATCCTTTCTACAAGCCCGCAACTTTGAGACATGGAAAATTGTAGTTATTGGATATGGCGCACCAATAGTTATTGTAGACGGAGCTACTATTGCAAAGCCATTGATACAATATAGTGAAACCGAGATAAGTGCTGCAAAACATAATTCTGACGGGTTAAACACTATTATTCACACCATAATCCCAGATCTTCATCACCATGTGACCTCATGCACTTAGTCTAAAGATGCTTGGGATATCTTAGAAACCATATTTGAAGGAGATACCTCAGAGAAAGATGATAGGCTTCAAAACCTAACTTCTGACTGGGAAAACCTCCGCATGTCTGATGAGGATTCGTTTGAAGAATTTAATCAAAAGGTGTGTAGTATTGTTAATGCTTGTTTTTCATTAGGGAAGACTATCTCTAAAAAGGACATTGTGATGAAAATTCTCTGATCCTTACCAGCAAGATACGAGGCTAAAAAACATGCCATCATGGAAGGAAATAACCTTGATACACTTTCCAGGAACACTCTTGTTGGAAAGTTGAAGATCTTTGATCATGAACTGCAATCCAAATCCGAAAATAATATTGCGTACAAGGCACTCAAAAACACTAAAACTCTAAAAAGTGAAAGTGTTGACAACTCCAAAAATGATCTTGTCGATCCTGATTTTTCAGATGAATATCTTGATAACTCAATTTCTCTGATCACAAGACAGTTTAGATAACTTCTTAGGAAGAGAATAAATGATTCTCCGGAGACAAACCTCCCATGTCAGCTAAGCCACATAATCGTATTTCTGCTGAAAACAGAGATTCCAATGACACTGACGAAGAGGATATGCCACGGTGCTTCAAGTGTAAAGGATTCTCTCACTTTTCCCATGAGTGTCCAAATCGAAGAAAATACATTGGCAATAAGAGTTTGGCTGCGACACTTGATGAAACCTCAGATCATTACGATTCTGAAGAGGAATAAAATTCAAGTGTAGCAATCTTGGGTGAAATTATCAATTTTGATAATTGTATCAATACTCATATCAATCTTGATTAGTTAATTGATTATTCTTCATCAAAGAGAATGTTATGGATTTTTCGTATACTAATGGGAATTCTGATATTATTCAAGGTACCATGTGTTTAACCGCCAAAGTTGTTCCTAAAACAATCTTCAATTCGACATGTTCTTATTGTAAAGGTCATGGACTCGTACAATGTTTCAAATACAAACATAAGCTAAGGTATGTCAACAAGCTGCAACGAAGAGCTAGTCGGTTGGGAAATGCACTAAAAATTGTTCAAAAGTCCAATCCCGAGGTACACAAAGTTAACTCTTCTTCTTATAAAAGTTTGATGGATAAGGGAGATTCTTAAACAAAGAGAAGAGTTCGGACTAAACGTTCTGTTTTGAAGGATATTGTCAATTCCATGCAGGAATCTGGTGGTGAGCAATCTTGTGCTCACCTCAACACAGCTTAAGTGTTTTGAAATTTGCATCTTATTTCATATGCCTTTGAAAGAGATAAGAACTTTGCACATCAGGGCTTTGGATCAAAATTTGAATATTATTGCTTGGATATCCATATGTGTCAAGTAATGGTATTGGAAATTACGATCTGCAAAATTTAAAGAAGGATAAAAATGACATTTTCGTTTCTTTCTAGGTTTTGTGTGCATGAACCTTTATAAGTTCCGAAATCCTGCATAATAAATTTCTACCACTTCAAGACTCATATCTCTTTCACAAGAAGGGTTGCCTGTTGAGCCATATATTTTGAAAAGGCAGGGGTATAACAACTATACCCAATAATTCGTTCGGCTATCTGTATGGAATAAAATTTAACTTAATTCCGAGAGCACAAACTTAAAAGCGAGACCCAATGAAGAATTATATCAAAGAGTTTTTTTTTATATTTTTCTCAATACAATCAACAAATTAAACAGATAGAAATCTGCGAGCCTGATTGATATGAGAAATAACTTGGACGGTACCAAAGACCAATGCCCAAGTGTCAATCAAGTTATATCCAACAAGAAAGGTCGTATTTATCAATTGATTGAACTTTGCACAACCTGTGATATTTCAATTATATAAAAATCTAATGCGGAAAGAAATAACACATACACCCGAAATTTTGTTAACGAGGAAACCGCAAATGCAGAAAAACCTCGGGACCTAGTCCATATTTGAACACCATACTGTATTAAGCCACTGCATACGCTAGCATACTACAAGTTAACTTTGGACTGGAATGTAGTTGAGCCCTAACCAAGTCTCACACCGATCAAGATACAGTCGTATTCCTTATGCCTCTAGAACCACGCCGGATTCTGTGCACTTGATTCCCTTAGATGATCTCACCCACAACTAAGAGTTGCTTCAACCCTAAGTCGAAGACTTATAAACAAATCTGTCTACCACAGATATTTCTATTCTTTATTCGGTTTTTGTTCTGTCTTTTGATAAAATCAAGGTGAGCAGGAACCAGCTAATAATCTGGTCTTATACTCCCGAAGAGTAGCCTAGAAATATTAGTCACCTCATAATAACCCAACTGATTAATGGGAAAAGTTATTGTTTTTTTTTTGCTGAATCACATTTTTTTATTGATTGAAAAACAAAAGAAACAACTTACAGGACTGACCCAAAAGTATTCTTACAGACTCAAATGTCTAAGGAAAGAAAGAACAAAGACAAGAGTGTAAAAGGCCCAATAAAATCCTAAGCCCATAACCTAATAAAAATTGTGCTTTATAGCATTACAAACAGAACCAAGAGACAATACAGACACAGATTCCTCTTAGACTTCGAAAAAACTCCTCACCTGAGAATCATAAGGTTGCTTCCAGCTAATTCCATTCAATTTATAACCTCCTTCATGAACCAGCTGCATAATTCTGCATTTAAATCCATTCAGATTGGGTTTCTTCTCATCAAATTTTTTTGCATTTTTATGAAACCACAATTCTCTCATGGTTGCATAAGCTGCAATCATCCAAACTCGCCTAACTAATGGACTCTTATTCTTGGCTGTTGTACAAACTTCATCAGATGATTTTAGATTTGCAAAACAAAAGACTCTGTTCAACAAGTCCCAAACTGCAACACTGAACACACATTCCCACAAAGTGTGATTCATGGTATCCTGAGCTGCCAAACATATACAACACATAGAGACAATTTCAAATCCATTCTTCCTCATTACCTCATCATCAACATATACTGCTTGTTGTATTTTCCATATGTTACTAGCTCTGCTAGGATGAATAAAATTTTGCCATATATACTTGGGCCATGGAAGAATTACTTCTTGGGAATTTTGATAAACTGCCCCACTCTCAATTTCCGGTTTAATAAGTTGCCCCTGTTTTTTTCAACTTTTCAAAACTGCCCCCACTGTTAAGTTTTCCATCTAAATTTTTACTTATTTACCCTTTACTTGTCACGTCTATCTTCTATTTCATTTTTTCAGGTTAGTCGAGCTCGGTTCATGGATTCAGGGTTCAGGATTAGGGGTTTAGGGTTCATAGTTCAAGGTTCAGGGTTCATGGTTCAGAGTTAGGGTTCAGGGTTCAGGGTTAGGGGTTTAGCGTTCATAGTTCAAGGTTAGGGGTTTAGGGTTCAAGGTGCATGGTTCAGGGTTCATAGTTTAGGGTTAGGATTCAGGTCATAGTTCAGGGGTAAATATGACTTTTAAAAAGGTGAGATAACTTCCACCTTGCATTTAACTGGATGGAAAGTGTTATTTGAAAAAAACGGGGCAGTTTAGAAAAGTGCAAAAAAACGGGGGCACTTTTTTTTACCCTAATTCAAAACTGGGTCATTTTATCAAAATTCCCTTACTTCTTTATGCCTTATTATCTCAACTGCAATATCAGTGTAGAAATTTCCATCTTTACTTGCAGTCCACACTCTCTGATCAATTCCACCCCTTATTACTGTAAAAGAGTTCACTGAAATGATTTGTTTTAATTCAGTTGGAACACACCAATTTCCTTCTAGGATCAAATTCTGTACTTTCATTCCAATGTGATTTTTCACATAGTCTGTGAACCCAGTTTCTTCAATTATTGAATTTCCACCTAACCAAGTATCAAACCATACAGTAATCTTTGAGCCATTTCCAACTTTCCATCTAATATATTCCTTTAAAGTGTTCCATGCCATTTTAAGCCCTTCCATACTGAAGACTGTTTCCAATTACAGGTCCATTGCCCATTTATGTCTTTAAACTTTGCAGAGATAAATAGCGCCCATTCTTCATCTGAGTTTAAGATTTTCCACATCATCTTCATTAATAAGGATTTGTTAATTATTTTCAATCTTTTGATGCCAAGACCACCTTCCTCATATGGTGTGCACACTCTTTTCCAAGAAATTTTCTTAAGCTTTCTTAACTCACCATCACCAGTCCACAAAAAGTTTCTAATTAACTTTTCACACACTTTAATCACAGAAAAAGGCCATTTGTAGACTGACAATGGGAACATTGCAAAGAACAGATTTTACCAGAATCGACCTATCCTGAAATGAAAGCAATATCCCCTTCCATGCTGCCAACTTTTGCTGAATCAATTCAACTATAGGCCAAAGACCAATGCCCGTCAATCAAGTTCGATCCAACAAACAAGGTCGGATTTATCAAGTGATTGAACAACGCACAACCTATGATATTTCAATTATATAAAAATATAATGCGGAAAGAAATAACACAGACACCATAAATTTTGTTAACGAGGAAACCGCAAATGCAGAAAAACCCCGGACCTAGTCCAGATTTGAACACCATACTGTATTAAGCCGCTACATACGCTAGCCTACTACAAGTTAACTTCGGATTGGAATGTAGTTGAGCCCTAACCAAGTATCACACCGATCAAGGTACAGTCGCGTTCCTTATGCCTCTAGAACCACGCCGGATTCGCACTTGATTCCCTTAGCTGATCTCACCCACAACTAAGAGTTGCTTCGAACCTAAGTCGAAGACTTATAAACAAATTTGTCTCCCATAGATATGTCCATTCTTTATTCGGTTGTGTTCCGTCGTCTGATAAAATCAAGGTGAGCAGGAAACAACTAATAATTCGGTCTTATATAAGGGTGCACACGGTACGGTTCGGCTCGGTTCTTGCCGAGACCGAGTACCTGTACCTTACACCCTTCGGTACCAAAAAAATGGACCGGTCCCGGTACCGGGTACCTCGGTTCCGGTTCCATTTCAGGGAAAAAAAAAACAGAAACCTACTGCCCTGTTTTTTACTTTTTTACCTATTTTCAATATCTCAAAGCAACAACTAATAAGTAGCAATATTAATAGCAAACCAAACAAACAATGTCTTGAAAATCTTAAAAAAGAAGTAGCAGTAGTCACAGACACACACTAAGTCTTGAAAATGAGAAAATCTGATAAAAGAACAACTAGCAGTCTAGCAGTGCTGCAGTAGCCTTGAATATTGATCTTCTAATCCATGTCAGCAACACTTGTGGTGTCATCATTGTTGATAGGACCAAGTAACGCTGCAAAAAAATAATAATAGCAGTTAGTAACCATTAGACTATCTATTACTGCCAAACACAAGTAATAATGTAATATGTTACCTTCTTCAATTTCAACATCATCATCTGGTATGTAATCAGATAGAAGATCAAGTTGTATTGGCTTCCTTAGCCAGATTTGTGTGCAAAGCAATGCCTCAACTGTCCTTGTAGATAAAGAGCTTCTACAAGGACTTAAGACTCACTTTCCTGTGCTACAAGCAGACTCAGAGGCAACAGAAGACACAGGAATGGCTAATATGTCCTTAGCCATATGTCCAAGTATCTTATACTTTGTACTGTTGGTCTTCCACCAACCCAATAAGTCAAACTCCTCCTCATCATCTTCTCCTTCACCTTGTTCATACTCGTCAATGTAATATTTATCCAACTCTGTTTTTCCCTCATCATCATTTGGGCCTTTCTTGAACCTCTTACTCCTTGACATCAACTCTTTCATACGACTTGGCCCTGTCACTGGTTTACTTACCACTGCTTTGGCTTGTCCCTGGATAGAACTACTTGACTCCTCATGAACTGAATAAACATCCTTATATTCTTCAAATAGAATCTTAAAATCCAACTTAACAAGCTTCATAACAGATTCAACCTTAGAAGAACTCTTCCCATACAAGAGATCAAGAGCAAATTGTAGTCCTTTTTCTTTCTCTCTAGGATCTAACAACATGGCAAAAAAGATTGTAGGGTTCATCTTTGCATAATCACCCCAATATTTGTTATACTTCTTAAACATTTTTCCAGCCATAGTAGCAATAAAAGGATCTTCATCTACATTATCTCTAAACTCAACTAGTTGCTCATATATGATAACTAATTGCCATAAGAAAGTGTTTGTTGTTACCTTAGTCGAGGCTGAAAATGCAACAGTGGCATCAAAGAATACTTTCAAACATTTGACAAGGCCTCTGGCAAAGATCCAGTCCTCTTCACACGGAGCAGGTTTCCTCACTACTACCTTCTTCTTCTTCTTTTGTGCCTTCTTCTTCCCTGTCACCTCAACTTCTTCTTGTTCTTCTTCACTAAATTCTTCTTCTTCTTCACCAACATTAACATCAATATCAAAATCATTAGCATCAGGTAGATATTTCTCACTCTGTTTTGGGTAATAAAACAACTGCCGATATTCCTTGTCATACCTTTCTAACCTAATAAATGCTTTTTCAAACACTTCTGCAGCCTGTAGCATCAAGAATGTGCTGTTCCACCTAGTCTTAACATCTAATATCAATGTTACCTTAGACTCTATTCCAACTAATTTTGCACAACGCTTAAGCTTAGCTAACCTAGATGGAGAACCTTTTATATACTTGACAACTGACCTGATTCTTTCAATTGATTTGTTGTAGACCCTCACAGCATCTTTTACCACAAGTGCAAGTACATGAGCTGCACACCTTACCTGAAAAGGTGAATTCAAACAAGTATTAGATATTTTAATAAATAAGTAGAAAGTAAAATAAATAAATAAGTCATATGACTCATATTCATATACATATACTTACATGCAAGTACTTAGCTCTCTCTTCTGCCCCTGTCTTTGAAACAATACTAGTCTTCAAATAATCCATTGCTACCTTGTTGGCACTCACATTATCCAAAGTGACAGTAAACACATCTTTAAGCTCCCAATCTGACAAACACTTCTCTAACATCTCACCAATGTCAATTCCTTTGTGACCACTAACCTCACAAAACATAATAATTCTCTTTTGATACTTCCACTGCTGATCAATAAAGTGAACTGTTACACAGATGTAGTTGAAATTGTTTGGTGAAGTCCATGTGTCTGTTGTCAAACTAACCCTCTGCTTGGTTGACTTGAAGTAATTTTTCAACTTTTCTTTCTCTAATACATACATGTCTAATAAACATCTATAAATAGTCATTCTACTTGGCACAACAAATCTAGGCTCTAAGACATGCATCATTCTCCTAAAACCTTCACCCTCAACTGCTCTAAATGACATCTCATCAATTATAATAAATTCAACAACTGCCATTTTACATTTATCCTGACTGAAATTAGTACAGACTAACTGACCTTCATCCTCACCCAGTGCTGCAGGATTTAATGTCAGAGTTTGTTGTCCTTTTGGCTTTGGCTTGTTAGGATTCTGCTTGCATCTGTTGAAGTGCTTCCACATTCCACTTGTACCATTCTTTCCAGTATGAGCCTTTATCACCTTCTTGCAGTAATTGCATGCAGCATCTTGAACATTTAACCTCTTGAAATAATTCCAAACGTTAGAAGTTATCTTACTACCACCCGTTTGAGTAGAAGTAGCTTCTACATCTACTGCTGCTGTCTCTGGCTGTGCTGCTTCATTTGTTGGTTGCATTGAGGATCCAACAACTGTATCTGTGGCAGTGGTAGGTGTAGCAGTTGTAGGTGTAGGAGTAGCTGTTTCATGAGCTTGACTTGATGCATCCATGCCAGCTTATGACTGAAATGAAACAAGAAATGAAACAAGAAATGAAATGAAATGAAACAAGAAATGAAATAAGAACTCAACTGAAGCATAAATGCATAAAGCATAACTGCACAAAATGAAGACCTTAAAGGAAATAAAGACATTGTATCATACATATAAAAGTTCATGAATATTAAAAAAATTATTCTAAGCATAAGTGCATAAGCATAAGTGCATAACTGCATAAGTTCTAAGCATAATTTCTTTAAGCATAAGCATAACTGCATAACTGCATAAGTTACAACTTCTAAGCATTCCACAAGGCAGAAGTTCCATTTCTGGACATGTTAGCCCTATAAGTCCTTCCACAGTAATTGCAAGAAATGAAATGAAATGAAACAAGAAATGAAATAAGAACTCAACTGAAGCATAAATGCATAAAGCATAACTGCATAAAATGAAGACCTCAAAGGAAATAACGACATTGTATCATACTTCATACATATAAAAGTTCATAAATATTAAAAACATTGTTCTGAGCATAACTGCATAAGCATAAGTGCATAACTGCATAAGTTCTAACTTCTAAGCATAATTTCATTAAGCATAAGCATAACTGCATAACTGCATAAGTTACAACTTCTAAGCATTATTGCAACTTCTAAGCATTCCACAAGGCAGAAGTTCCATTTCTGGACATGTTAGCCCTATAAGTCCTTCCACAATAATTGCAAGAGGGTTCTTCAACATTTCTCCGAGTGAAATGACGCCATATTTCCATCACTGACAAAGTTGGCACTTCCTGTATTTGATCTCAGTGAATAAGACATAATACATGTGAACAGTGAACTAGTACATGAAATTTAACTATCTTCAATCCTTAAAGTGGACTAGTACATGAATAAGAAGAAGAAAACATGTAATCTAGTAAACAGTGGACAATCATTTATAGTGCTTCAATCATTTACTGTGAACTAGTACATGTGAACATTTAAAGTTTAGTAATTTGTGAAATCTGTTTAACATGTGCTTCTAGTAGTTGTGTGACATGCAGTTAAGAAAGAACATAAAGTTCAGTAATCATAAAGAGGCTATGTACAATGCGTTCCATAAAATTCTTTAGACAATGATTCCCATTCTATAGAAGAAGATAAAAATGTTCTACTGTTATGAAATTGTAAAGTTCAGGATTTTTCTACCTTGTGCAATTGATGCAGTCCTGCGGCTCCTGCCTTTGATAATGTACCTTGATTTTACTTGTCAGGCAATTGCTCTCAATTGGTCTCAATCTTTGGCCTGTAGAGTGGGGTAATGTAGCTTATGATCAGCAAAATCTGGCAACTCATTGCTTATAAATTGCCACTCTTAACAATGACTGACCCAATCTTATACAGTCAATTAAAAACTCGTATAAGAACACTAAATTTGGTGGTTAAGCTCAAAGTTATAAAAAGATGCATTGAAATTGTATGATAAAATGCCCGTTCTACTTCGATTTCCCAGAATTAAAATTAAAAGCTAATGAAACACAATTAGCCAGGAATTCAACAAACCCAAAATAGAGACACGGAAACAAAAGGCAAGAATACTTACAGAGGTAAGAGTGGGCTACACAAGGTTCTGTGAACTGGTTATCTAATTACTTGTGAAAATCCATACAAATACCTCTGGAAGTGAACAATTTAGCTTTCTATTTCAAGTATGATTCATAATAACTGTTCAAAAACATTCATCAATAGCCTTTAAACTAACTCAATCAAAAGAATGGTAAACTAAATACTCAGAGTCAAATTCAACACCCATGTTAACATTTTATCAGCATTCACAAAACTAAAAAACAACTATTAGTCTATTACAGAAATTTTTAGGTAACCCTAGCTTTAAAATAGCATTTCCATCTTCACGGCTAAACTACTGCTCATGAATCAAAGATCTAAAAGCAAAAAAAATCATCCAAAAATGTGACAGAACACTAAAAGCCTAGATTTAGTTTCAGAAGTGTAAAAGAAACAACATCCATATGAAGAAGAAAAAGATCTTACGGTGATTGCAGTGAATCCTTTAAGCCGCTACTCGTTATGAAGGTTTGGTGGGAGATGAAGAAAATCCTTTAAGCCGCTACTCGCTAGAGAAAACAAAAATCCGTTAATCTCAATCACAGATTCACAGACATGCATACAAAAATTTAAATCAAAAAATTAAAAATTACTTACCACCGGAATTGTTCTTCTAATTTTCTTCACACCGGAATTAAAAACGAAGAGACAGACGAAGTAATACGGTTTGAACTTTTAATCGTTTGATTGAAGGTTAACAGAGAAGATGAAGATCAGAAGAAGGGGAGAATTTCTTCTCCTTCTCAGAGAGAAGTACTGAGAAGAGGCGAGAAAAAATTAGGGGAACTGAAACCCTAAGAATTTATTCTCCTTCTCACAGTGAGCTTATATACCCCCTATTAATCCAATGGATGAGACAGATCCCTTATCCCCTAAATCTAACGGTCAGAATTATTCGGGACTTCGGTCCGGTACGGGACGGTTCATGTGTTGGACCGTGTACATGTACCCCCAGAGCTCGGTTCCTATTTTTGGGACCGGTACTTGTACCTTGTACCTCGGTTCGGTCCAAAATCAGGTACGGTTCCATCGGTTCCGGTTCGGTCCGTCGGTCCGGCTCGGTTCCTGTGCACCCTTAGTCTTATACTCCCGAAGAGTAGCCTAGAAATATTAGTCACCTCACAATAACCCAACTGATTAACAAAAAAAAGTTATTGAAGAATCACAAGAGTCTGAGACGAAGAACTGTTGTGATTACTTTTTATATCTTACCTATCGGAGATAAATCTCGAGTAAATCTTAGAGAATATAAAACTCAATACGATAGAACAAGTAAGATCAGAATACACAACTATAGAGAAAATAGTCGGATCTGGGTTCACGAATCCCAATGAAGTCTTCGAGTCGTTAACCTATAATGGTTTTGGAAAAACCTAGGTTAATGGAGAATCGACTCTAGTACACAACTAGAAACACACAGAAGTGTGGGGATTAGGTTTTCCTGTTACTAGAGTTTTCCCTTATATAGTCTTTCAAATTGTGGTTGCTTTCATCAAAGTTAAGATATCATAGTAACAAAGCTTCAATATTCACCGTTAAATGAAATCCTGATTTAAGATTCAAGCTAAGTCTTCTTAAAAATAAAGCAATCAATCTCCACCGTTAGATGGTCTTAGCTTGTTACACACAAATGAAATATACCTTCATTTAGATATGGGTTACCTTTATGGGCTGTCGTAGGCTCAATAAATTAACAAATATATTTCTCACTAATTAACTGGTAATATAGCTGTAGTAAGAGATCGTTCCCACAAAGAGATGTGTAATTCATAGGTTATTTGAAATAGCAAAATAAAGTAAATAACAAAAAGGGGGTTTTGGTTGTGAGATAAATAAAGACAATAAGAAGAAAGGGATGATCAAGGAATCCTACGCCGTTACCAAGCGTTAACAGGATTAGAATACTTATCTATCGCTCGTAAGAATTATTCATCACCAACCGTAGAATAACAGCCAGAGCAGTGTTATCCCCAAAGCTCCTTGTAAAACTTGATACCGAAGTGCTCGCATATCAAGTTTTATCCAACTGAACCTACAAGTAGTAGCGCACTCAAGGTGTAACCCAATCAGAAGCCTTAAGTTATGTGAACTTAGGTTGATCCTAGCAGTTAGACTTTTAGCGCAAGGTCCACTTACTAGTGTTGTCTTCACACAGGATTTCTCCACAGAATCTGTCTGAGAGGTCTCATGTTCTCTACTTGTGTAAGGGTTATTCAACAATTACACGGATATCCTAACCCTTTACTAGCAATAGAATAATCAATAGATTAATCCAATTGTACACTTGAACAATCTAGAAATCAATCATAAACCCTAGATATAGTGAAAACAAACGATGATGATTAAAACTCTCAATAGGTTTGTATTATTAATAAAGCTTCACGCTTAGAACATTGAATTCATCCTTAATCAACAAAGGATTTAACTACTCATGTTACAAAGAAGATGAATAATGGTGGTTTCCCCCTAAAGGGATAAACCCTAGATTTTGATGTAGAACTTGTGATATGAGATTCTATGATATTTTACATAACCTAATATCTAGGTTTACGATGAAAGATCTCAATCTCTCAATTGCAGATATCAAATATCTAATGTCTCTCACGGAAGGAAGAATACGGTAGAAAAATAAATCTCCGAAAAAACTTAATTTAAGAAAATATGGGTCTCACGATAATTATTTCCCCAAAAATGGGTACGCCCTTGTACTTTTTTGACGGTGAGTTTCTCAGTGGAAAAAATTGAAAAATGGGTCTAATAGTAGTTTTCACTTTTGTTTGGATGCAACCCAACTGCTTATGTGCAGGCCCATAAACCATTAAGCCCACTCATCACATCATTGCTGATCGGTTTTATTGCTAGGATGTACCAGCACGTATCAGGTTCAGGACTTATCGTAGCCGTGCAGTTTAATTTAGCCAGTGGCGGAATTATTGTAATGTAGGCCTGTAGCAATAAGGATTTGGAAATAAACCTTAGCCAGGAAGAAAATAAGTTGCTCACATTTAAGTATATTTTGTGTTGTACTTTTTATATTCTGGAATACACTGAAGAAAGTAGTTCACTGATTCATGCACTTGCAAACTGTTTTTTTCTTGTATCACATGCTTTTCACATCCTGTGTGTTTCTGTTGTTCCCCACTCTCGGTTGACATGGTTATAATGATATAATCCGTTGACATAGTTATCACTTTTTATATCAAACCCAACCGGCAATGAATTTAAAGCTAATATTCTGGCGACATGTTCCTCGTGTAAAATTCTATATTCCCATCAAAAATGAGAGAATTCCGAGATGTATAAGACCATCATCCACAAATTTTAATTTCAGCCATTAATTTTCAACGGTTGATATTCAAAATGGTAGATGGTGGTCTTATACATCTCGGAATTCTCTCATTTTTGGTGGGAGTGTAGAGACTTATAAGAAGAACATGTCATCAAAAAACTAGCCTCAAATTCATTGCCCGTTGAATTTGGTAGAGAAAATGACGCTAAAATGTCAAAATTATGTCATTATAATCATGTCAACGGACCCTACCTTTCAAGAATTTACAGTTCTAAACAATATTTATGCTTATTTCCAGATTGGTTATCGCTTTCGTTACTAGACTATATTTGGAAGTCGTTAGCTTGATGAGCTATACATGTGGGTTGTCATCCCTCGAACCGAATAATAGAGAAGCCTGCTCCATATATATCTACCCATCGCATTCACAAGGATGAGCTCCGATCAGGATCTGCCCACCAGCGCGCCTGCCCACCAGCGCGCCTGCCTACCCCAAACTATTTTGATTCAATCAAAGAGTGACACTTCAGTTCAGATCAGATCCATTTCTTCAACTTTCCCTTCCAAAAGTAGCTGCAAACATTTGAAGTTATTAGCTCTGACGAACACGTCCACCTTTCCAAGTATCAAACCGTTATATCCATTGACCCAAAAATTCATAAAATCCGACACGTTTCAGTAGACAGCAGTAACTAGTACGGTATCCCAACTTTGAACGAAATAAGCAGTTGTTCAGAATGAAGCATCCCAACCACCAATACTATTCCAAGTATCCGACACGTGTCTTCAATAATTCTGATACTGTAGTACTTAAAAAAAAAGTATCCACGTCAACATCACTGACGTGTTCACGTGTCTTATCAGATCTTCTTATTCAAAGATCTCCTTTCTCTTAAAAATATATTTTTGTTTCACAAAATTCCGAATTAATTAATTGGTGCATGGAGACAGCTGGTGATGTCATTTTTAAAGGTAATAAAAGCTGACACGTCGCCTTCTTTATGAGCAACTTGATGATGCTGATCTGCTAACACACTCTAGTCTTGACACGTGTTCGGGACCCGACACGCGGTTTCAATTCTATGCAACTTGCAAAAGAAAATGGGCAAATTAATAAAGTGTCCTGCTTCAAACCATATAATTAATAAACCGGCCAAACTTTTAAATTCTTTTAGAAACTGGCCTTTCTGTTAGAGTTGACACCTGGGCCCACCAGATCGGTCAGCTGCGTTGAATAAGTCAAACTCGGTAGGAGAATTTACGACTGTGCCCTTGCCCATTTAAAGACCCGTGTGGTCTCTCACCACAATTTCTCTTTCTCCCTCGTTCTCTTTCTCCCTCGTTCTCTTCTCCCTCGTTCTGAAACTAGGGTTAGGTATTGAAGCTGTTTGAAGCTGGTGTTATTGAAGTTGTTTTTGCTGAAGACATAGATGTTAGCAGAAAGACCAGAGTGTATTTGGAAGAAAAGTTATACATATTTAGGGATTCAGAGATAGTGGTGATACAGTGAAGATGAGGTACAAACCGGGATTGAAACAGTCTGAATCAAGGTAAGATTAACGAAACCCGTGACTTAATATATGATGAAAATCATTGTATTGATAGTTAATTAATTTAATTGATCGATTGATTTTTAGGGTTTCTGTTTTTTTTCCTTTGTAATTAGGGTTTATTTGAAACCAAATTTTTATTGTTTAATTGGGGTTTAATTTTCGTGATTGGGTGTTTGATTTTAAGTAATATTGCTTAATTAGGTTTTCATTGGGTTTTCATAGGTTTATATCTGATTTTGTTTCATTTGTGTTGCAGTCAGTTCAAATTTAGGAATATCAGTGTATATGCGGAGCCAAAGAATGAGACTTTGGTATTTCCTGATTGCCATAGAGATGAAACAGACTTGATGACACTTAAGTATATGGTGTATAAGGGTTTGTCTATGGATGTTAAAGAGAAGTTTAATTTATATTGGTTTAAGGAAGAATGTCTGCCACTGCCATTGTTAAACAATGATGATTTTGATAATTTTTGGGAGGATTCTTTTGTAAATGAGGATGGATGTATATGTTTATGGATGGGGATGAAAGACACAGTGTTTGGGACTCCAAAGACTACACCAAAGAAGAAGACAGTTAGTAAGGGAACCACCCCTAGAAGATCCCCAAGGCTAAATAGTGTGGATAAATCAGTTGAAGGTGCATCAAGAAAGCTGAGTTTCATGGATGTGCCCATATCCAAACATTCTCAGGCTAGTAGCAGTGGTTGCAGTCAGTCAAAAGCTACAAATGAAGTTAAGTTTGTTGAAGATGTGGACAATATTCAGCTGGAAAACACCAAAGAAGATGAATGTCACCCAATTGAGAATCCAGAAGCTCCTCCAGTATATGACAGTGATGAAGACATTGAGTATGGGTCAGATGAACAACAATTTTTCAGAGTCTTTTAACAATATGATCAACAAGATGAGAAATAAACCAATTATAATGATAGGAATAATGTATGCTAACTTAGTGATGGGTACATGGTACAATAGGAGGACTGAATCTGCATCATGGGTAGATGGTAATTTGGTTCCTACTGCTGTTACATTGATTAAGAAAATGTTGGAATTTGTGACTGACTATGGTGTTGACCCTTGTGTGGCTGGAGAGTTATATATGGTGACTAGTCCAAAGAATTCTGTGTTCACAGTGAACATACTTGCCAAGACTTGCTCTTGTTTGCAGTGGCAGTTGAGGGGGTTCCCCTGTATGCATGCAGTGAGTGCATTGCATAGCATAAGGCCACAATGGAGAAAGTAAGATTTCTCTTTTTTTAAATCTGTACCTTGTCTCAGAACTTATTTATGCAATTTCTAGGCCTTAAATGTATCTAGCACTAACCTTTACATACTCTGCTTGAGCAGGTACTGCAGTGATTACTATTCAGTGGAGAACTATAAGGCCACATATGCACCAACTTTTGCACCACTAGATGATAAAAGTGAATGGGTCCAGGTACTTTTTCTTCTTAAATTTGTAACTATATGCCCTATTTATATTCTCAACTACATTAATATAAGTGCATTTGTTCTTGTAGCCAAACATGAACAAGAAGATCTTGAACCCTCCTCACAGTAGGAAACCAGGAAGACCCAAGAGCAAGAGGGTAAGAAGTTATGATGAACCTCGTGTTGAGAAGACAAAAAGGAGGTGTGGGAAATGTGGAAATGTTACTAACCACAACAAAAGAACATGTGCTGGTGGTGAAGTGGGATCTAATCCAACTGCAAAAGGCAAAGGACTGAATGTGATGCACAAAGCTTCACCTTCAGCAACATAGAGCCAAGTCAGACCACCGGAGTTAGGGGTGCAGCTAAGTCAAACAAGAAGAGAACGGCATCATTTGTTGGTGAATGTTTTACAGGGCCTGGCAGTCAGCCTTTGGCAACACCATCTTCTACTCCAGCTTCCACAACACCTATGAGTCTGCCATCTATAGCACCATCTTCTACTCCACCCTCTACAATAAATAACCTTTATCAGAACTTCTTTGGCATTGGATCTGTATCTCAGAATATAAAACAAGGAAAGGGAAGGGGAAATGGAAATGCTAAGAAGAAATGATTTGAGATCCGTTTTCTGATTTTTTGTGTTTAAGAAGACAATATTTTTTTCTTTTTTAGACTTGAATTAATGCTGAATCAAAAGTGGATGGTTGTTTATTAGTACATTTGCAGGTTACATTTTCAGATTGTTGAGTTCCTTACATATAGCATTAAGTTGTAAACTTGAATGCATAATTCTGTTTTTTGCAGCAATGAAGACTTCATCTGAGACCCATTTAAAACCGTCACAATTTGTACAAGTGAGGTATGCTATGTTCTTGTTGTGTTCATTCTTGCAAAATTTCATCTCCATTTTTGATTTGCAGTGATCTTTGTTGCAGGTTTGATTTTGCAGTGGGCAGTTTTTGAAGCAATGACCAGATTCTCCGCAAGCGTAACAACCATTCTCTACTGGTAATTTCACCATCTTGCATTTGACAGGATCGATGGCATCGTCAAACCATTCAAAGTACTGACAGGTTGGAATTGAACACTTCAAAAACATTTTTTCGTTTGTTTCTTTTGCTTTTGAACACAATAGTTGCCTTATACCATTACATGGTATATATTTGCACCTGGAATAAATCCAAGGACATACCTTTGGATCATGAATTCCCTGTGCACAGATAGAACATGAAATTAGGGGTTGTTTTAATCTTAATCTTACCTTGCTGCTGCTACTGCTGCCTGGAGAGTTTACTTCATTTTGGCTCATGTCTTATTTATTTTTATTTTTTTGATCTGTTGAGTATGACAAATACTATGGTTTTTCTCTGCAGGGCCTAATTTATATGAATGAAGCTGAATCTGACCGTTACAAATCCAACCGTTACAAATCCGACCGTTGCAATGAGTCACCGAGTTGACTCGATACTGGTTTGGTTACGAACTCAGACGAGGGTTAAGTCGTCTTTTACCTAGCAGGTTAACTGCCACGTAGCCAGTTAACTATCTAAATTCGTTTTTTGAAAAAAACGGGATGGAAAATGTCAATATCGGCCAGTTTATATAAAGATTCAAAAAAACGGCCAGTTTCTTAAATATGGTTCAAAAAGGTGGTTACTTTATTAAAAAGCCCAAAGAAAATTAGACAAAAAGGACCTTAACCAACTTGTTTCTTTGGGTGGGGCCCTTTGGTTGGGAAAGAAAAAGCGTGGGGGTCCTTTTTGGGATATAATATATTTCTCTCACGCCTTGTGTTGGCATGTGTCTTAATATGTTTAGCCCAAGAGTCGCATCAAGATCACAACTTGGAATGTTCTGGTCAAACTAGGAGGACTCACGTTGACTAAAGTCAAGATCTGTTTTTATATTGTTTGTTTACTCGACACGTTTGAACAAGTGGATGGTTTGATATTATTATTGTTATTTTTTTCTTATCATGAAATTTGTTTAACAACTCTTTCTAGATTGATGATGATAAAAGGCTAGATTCCACAACCGATGAGATCTTTCTTGACATGTGTTGGAGTTCAATTGAAAAGATTTGCGAAAATGATTGAGAATTTCTTTTTCCTTTCATGTGTCCGGACGCTGGATGGTATTTCAAGAGATTGAGGTGTCTTTCTACTCCACACTTCATCCCGAACTTGAATGTGTACCACCGTACGGTTGACCGTATAGTGTTTATACATACATACGTATATATTATTGTATTCACCAAGAGTTGCATGTTTCAACGCATTAACTTCTTGCTTTCTCAAGGTGTCTCCAAACACCAAGCATGAGTTACATAATTCATGTTTCTGGTTACAGAAATGCTATCATGTCAAAATTTCTTATTGCTTTCAACAACGACCGAAGTGTAGTGCGCGCGACTGACTTCACTGGGGATCCAGAAAACCTTATTATCTCCTGTGGAGTACGTACCCTTTATGCCCATATCCAACATTTCAGAGTTTATCAAAAATAAATAAATCAGAAAAATTTAAAAACTATGAGATTAAAACGTGTTTTTTCTTCATTTAGGTATATAATAAAGTTCAAACTAAAGATTATAAGATGTCACCACACTCGCGACCAACTATATCATCCTTGTGCGAGTAAAAAAGAGCCCAATTCTAACACGTCCGTCAGCAACAATGACGATATTTACATTAGGAGGAGAAGAAAGACAAAAGTAAAAAGATTTGTGGGATTCGTGGTTTGGTTGGGAGTATCCCCGGCCCGATTCCTCACATACAAAGACTACAGTGTATCTTATGAAGTCCGTAAGGATAGTGGATACATTTGGTTGTTCCTTATTAATTCGAAGAGTCGCATTCTTTTCTCTCTTTCATATCCTAAAATAAAACAACAACTCGAAATTCGAGGTTGTCCGACACGTGGTAAACAATAATATGAGAGAGAAACCATCAACCGATGGCGACATCTGAGTAACACATCCGTATTCACTACCAAGACATGACACGTGTCGAAAATAAACGTCACCACAGTCATGAACCGACACGTGTATTCACGACAACCGAATCTCACAACATCTTCTTTTTCTATCTCTCCTCTTGAGTTATCGATGGAGACGCTTGTTTGGCGACGCCGCTAAATCTGGACAACATTAACTACGTGTCGACCCTCAATAACACCTGATTGACACGTGTTGTTTTCCCTTCCATGTGGGTATTTTCGTCTTTTAGTTTTGTTAAAAGATTTTTTTTTTTTTTTCAAGTTCTCGTTTTTTCTACTGTATTTCTTTCTTCTTCTTCGTCTCGGTGTCTCTTTTTTTCCTTCCCTCAATCAATGGCTTCGTCTTCTCTTTTCTTCCAGACTCGCTCCTCAGGTATTATGTCAATGGATACTTCCTTATAATACTAAACGCATGGGTTTTGTGTAATCGTATTGATCATATTTTCATTCTTTTTTTTTGTTCCTTGTGTTCTGGTAGTAATGGGTGAAAGAAATAATGAGAATTCGGCAGATATTGATAATGAATATCCAAAAGATTTGTTACAGATATTTATGGCGGGAAACCATTTCCCAACGGAATTTGCAGCGAAAACTGAGGAAACAGATGATGAAGAAATTGAATTAAATTTATCATTAGGAGGTTGTTTTGGTGTAAACCCAAGTGAGAAAAAGAGATTGATGAGGTCATCGTCAATATCAGTATCAGGATTAAGTAATCTTTTTAAAGATGAAGAAGAAGGGAATAATTCTTCATCAGCGGCATCTTTGATAAGAACATGTTCATTGCCTGTAGTAGTGGCAACAGAAGAAGAAAGAAGGAAAAGAAAAGAGTTACAATCTTTGAGAAGATTAGAAGCCAAAAGAAAGAGATCAGAGAAACAAAGGAATTGTACTAGGGTTAATAATAATAATAATAAAGATTCTCAACAAGAGAAGATGCAGCAGCAGCAACAAGACAATAATAAGCTAAAGAATGGGTTGTTTTCTTCT
The DNA here is from genome assembly GCF_003573695.1 of Papaver somniferum. Taxonomy (NCBI): domain Eukaryota; kingdom Viridiplantae; phylum Streptophyta; class Magnoliopsida; order Ranunculales; family Papaveraceae; genus Papaver; species Papaver somniferum. Next base: position 67,828,197 of record NC_039361.1, read on the forward strand.
TCTTCATCAATGCCTATATCTTTTAGGGGTCCAAATTGGGGTTCTAATCCTGCTCTTGGTAGGAGTATTGATATCAATGGTGTTCCTCCATTACCACCATCACCGGTTTCCGTTTCTATGAATTCTCAAGCTAGTAGTTCATCGGGTGGTTCTGATGAAATCCATGGTCGACCTGTTCCAGGTATCTATTATTTAAACTAATCTCTTATTAAATTAAATTAAATGTAGAGATTAGAATTTGTTGTGTGTTTGTTGACGTTGCTTCAACTTTTAGTTTTGATATTTGCTTTCGGGATATAATTGGTTGTTGCTTGTGAAGTATAGTAATCTAGTTATTGTGATATCTTGGGATACATGAGAAGAGTGTTTGTTTTTGTATTAGGTTGAAAATGTTCGTATAGTAGAGTAGATCTCTAGAAAACAAAAACTAATCAACTTAGATTCAGTAACTGTTGAAATTACGACGAGTCTCATGAGTCAAGCTGCCATTTCAGATATGTTAGAAGAGGCTGGCTGGAATTTGCCTGAAAACGATTTGATGGGTATATTTCCGCATGGGAGTAAAAATTTTCTTGTTCTTTTTTTTAACCAAATATACCAACAAAATTAGATTCTGAAGTCTTGTTACAGTTACAGTTACAGTTATATAAAAAGTATACCTGAATTGGTGTTGAAAGTTGAATGGTTTGTTGCTTTATCAATGGGTGTTACATCTGGTTGGTTGCTTTATTAATGGGTGTTACATCTTTGGGAGAGACAGTGGTCGTGATATGTACATGTGCACAACTAGGTTGCAATTGGGAGCTTTATGTGGTCACAAAATAAGAACACAAACAATTATTATTATTTATTTTTTAGATTTTCCTTCTCACTGTTTATGAAATTCTGCATCATAGGATTGAAGAGCAGCTTTGAAACAAGAAGCCCAATGAATTCTCAATCATACCAAGAAGGCATCGAGCAAAAGCCCATTATACCTCCTCCACCAACCGCACCTTCAGAAAAACAGAGGACTGGAACTGATGTCAAGATGGAAAGTCCGTCTTATAGCCCTCCGAAGGCAACTGAAACTGGTTCCAGAGAAATGGGAATGAAAATGATGGAGGAAATGCCTTGTGTGTCTACAACAGGAAATGGACCTAATGGGAAACGTATAGAAGGATTCCTGTACAAGTATCGGAAGGGCGAGGAAGTAAGAATAGTTTGTGTGTGCCATGGTAGTTTTCTCACTCCAGCAGAGTTCGTAAAGCATGCTGGAGGCATCGACGTGACACATCCCCTGAGGCATATTACAGTCAGTCAAACCCCTTCCTTTTAAGATTGTGTTTCACATTTCTCTTCAAGAATTGAAGAGTGAAAAAAGAAACAAGTTTTACTTTAGTTAAGATTGGGTGAAGAGTAGCTTTAGAGGCTAGTTTTGATTTCTTCCTTCGTTTTTTTTGGTTATATTAGGCTTTGAGTGTGTACAGTGAAATACGAATTAATAGGAAACAATTATTAGAGATGATGGTTATAGTTGAAATATGATTGAGAAAACAAGAATTAACTTCACCAATCAACCTCTTAACAATTTTAGTCTTTTTCCTTTTCTTTTTTTGTGGATGCAAATTGAAAATTTCAAAAAGCATTTGGGTACTTTTAAGAGAATGTATAATAAATAATATTTCTTATTTTTTGAATAAATTAGGTCAAAACAAAAATCTATATTGGTGTGCTTATCTTGGAAAATACTTCATTATCATCTCCAATATCTTTTAGAAAGGGGGATTTTAGTTTCTTAAGTAATTTGGAAGTTAGGTTATGAAATCCTAAACAATTACAAGTTGAGGAGACACACAAATGGTGTGGTGGGGAAAGTGAGCATTGCATATTCTCTAAATGTTTCTTCTTTTTGTATTACTTATTTTTTTTAATTTATCATTTTCCTTTCATTTAGGATTAAGAAGTTGTTCTTAGGTAGTAAGGAAAGATTGAAGTTTAAATAATATATTTTCTAAGTACTGTTTCAAGCTAAACAGTGTAAAAACTAAACTGCACATACAAATTTCAGCTCATATTCCTTTCAGTACACACATAGATTACATTCATGGACACCCTTTTCTTTCCTATTGAGTGGTCCTTTTGTCTTGTGTGTATTTTTGTTGTGGTTTTTTGAGTTTTAAACCCCTTTCTTGGCACTAAACCTCCAACCAGGTTCATCTACAACTAAGTCATGCCAAACATGTGAGATGCAAACTGTATCTGAACTCAATCCATGTGGCGGTGTGATACTTTTCATGAGTATGAAATTGTGGCACTTCATTTGGAGTATGTGCTCCGCACCTCGTACAATCATGATGATTTTCTTCTGTGAAGATTGAGATGCAGGCGTATGTTAATATCGGGAGAGTTGCGAGGAGTATTCGTGTAACCTCCTGGGTGGACAAATACTCTCAAGAACAAAATGAGCAACAAGAGAAGCATGAAAACCATTTCCGATCATTAGCCCCTGTGGCATTTGGTGTGGTTGGCGTGTTGGGTTGCGGCTGTTGTGACCCTTGTTCCTGCTCCTCCTGCTGCTCATTCGACTTTTCTTTAACCTGATGCAATGGATGTTCCGTCTCTACCTTCGTGGATGGAGCCCTCCCTCCTTCTGCAGACGTCAATCTGCATATAAAACAAGAAATGTCAGTAGGCTATTCGGGTTTATGAAGGTATACATGGTGTTAGAACAAATGTTTTGTAACTTGGGATGTTACCTATTTTAAGTATATATGTGTGTGTAAATGATCAAAACTTACATTGGAAATGCAAAGGAAACTACGCTGGCTCCACTCTCGTCAGAACGATAAGAAATGCTGGAGGAATGACGAGCTGAATCTACAGGAGGTGTTTTCTCTGTATTTTGATCGTCCTCTGACACCCTTGACACTTCGTTCATGGTAGCCGATGCTGCTGCATCTTCCGCATTTAAGCTTTCCCCGACCTTATTCCCAGGAGTAGAAGCTGGAGATGGGCTATTAGGATTGCTAGAGGGGTCCTTCTTGAGATCGAGGAAGTTGTTGTAATCCCCTGGCATGCCTAATTCTCCAGACCTTCCCATCAGAAAAATTTGGTCAGCGGAGAAACTATTATTTCCCATATGGATGCTGAACAATGATTCGTTGGATTGCACACTCCATTCGACTGGTGTTGCCGATGGACTCCTTGCGAATACAGTAGATGGAATCCTATATGGATCTGGTGGAACTTCTTCTCGTTCCATCACTTGTATTGGAGGTGACTGGTTTGGTGACGCCTCACTAATCATTACAGTAGGATCTGAAGTGCTGGAAGGAACATCAATAAGAAGTTCTGGATGGTCTAAAGAATCGACATTATGCTGCTGCAAAGAATCTTCATCAGCCGGAAAGAGTGAAATGGGATGTTTTTTGCTTCCTTTAACTGGAGAGTCCAAAGGAGACGAAGATGATGAAGAAGAGGAAGAGGCAGAGGACAAAGTAGATGTTGCAGAAGGAGATCCTACGGGAGTTGCTATCGGGGTATGCTTTTTACTGACATTTTGTTGTTGATCAGATTCCGTAACTGAAGTTAGATTATCTGAATTCATGGTTCAAAACCTACTATATCCACATATAGATTCTTTAGAAAACGCTGCAAAAAGAAAAGAAAATGCAATTGTAAGAAGCTTCACAAGGTAGGCAAATGCAAACTCGCGTTCTAACTCAGAAATTCAGGATACTTGATAGTTGCATAAAAGGACAGTACCACGAAACTTAAAATAAGCATACATTCTTCAGTGACATCTGACATGTTAATGAAAGAAGATTCATGCTTGAAATGGAAACCGTAAATGTTTCTTTATGTGACAAATTGCAGTCTATATTTTCTATACATGGCTAATGTGATAGAAGCTCGGCTAGAAGCTCAATACATTAACCTCAGGATGATCACAAATAATGTATGTTCACCTAACATTTCAATGTTCCGGTAACTGGATCATACAGGATGCCATACTGATTGCTTGAAGTTCTACTTACAAGTTCTTTCAAGAAACACAAGCCACAAGCCTTGTTCAGATATTCTTCTTTCTCGTTCATCTATATCGTATTATGTTTATTATGGGTTGATATTCATGTTAATAACTAAACCCTGGCAACTGAAAAGTTACAGGATAAATCAACAACTTGTAGAAAATCTTAAATTCATTATGAGACGTAGCATCTCTGGCAATATGTAACGTTTAAGGCTGGGTAGTCTGACCCAACTCAACTATATCTAATTAGGCAAAGGGGCATAATACAAATACATTGCTCCGAGTACCGCTCCATTAATGGCGTTATAATGACCCTATGGCTTATGAATGTCAATTCACCTAATAGTTATCTACCTCTCATAAATTCATGAAAGACATACTTACAAAATTAAAGAAGAAATTAACATACAAAAATGTATAAAATATTCAGAAAGTGAAAGATATCTACCAGGTTAATGGAGTTGCAATGCTTCAATGTCAATTCAATCAGCTATAAAAGCAGCATCAGAAATGAAACCCCTTTCTCCTTCAAAAATGAATAGAAGCCACCATTTTTAATCAAAACAAAAAATGATACCAAGATGTCTTCCAACTATAAATATTACAGCAGAAAAATGGAGGTTATTGGATAAACATTGAATATTACCTGAATTAGATTTTTTACAGTTCTTCACAGAAAGGATGAGATGATGGAATTTCGAGGTGGGATCAAAACTCGATTTTGGTCCTCCTGTTTTGTGTATCAGTGTCTATCCAGGAATATAAAATTAGAGTTTTTTGTGAGTTGGATTCAGAATGGACAAGAGACATTCTAGGCATTTTTGTCTCTACCAAAGTAACTAACTTTTTGTTTTTGTTCGCGCCATTCCTCAACTACCTTCAAAGGTAGTAAGTACCCTTAACAGATTTCTGAGGAGATTTAATGGACTGGGCTTCACAAATGTCCATGTCAAAATTGTCGATCCAATAGACAAAAAAAAAAGAGAAAAAAAAAACATCAGAAGACCAAAAGGTCCAAAACGTATATTCATGCATCCAAGTTGCAAAGCAAATGTTATGTTCATTATTATACCTTCTTCTGGTGAGTTTTTTTTTCCCTAACAAGTACTCATTGACTTGTGTTTTCTTTTATCGGTAAAGAAGTTGGTGCTAACAAGTTTGACTTGTTACCTTTACAGGAAAGGAGCAGGAATGTCGTCAATCTAAACACGTAGAGTAATAGAGTAAGTACACTTCGTTTGTTCGGTATCAGCTATCAGTGTTTATGTGCCCACTAAGAGCATCCACAGTGGGCGAGTATAACCAAATTTATGGGATGAGATCCTAACACAGTGGGACGGAGTAAAGATCAAATTTGGACCAAAGATCAAATTCCAGACCAAATATGGTCGCGACCAAATCCCAAATTCTAATATAGTCGGGCGTAAATTTAAAGTACGCTTGATGCTGGGCGTAAATTTAAAGTACGCTTGTTAACGGGCGGAGATTTAAATTACGCCCGATGAAATTTTAATTAAATAAAAAAAAAAAGGAATGAGGCGGACTTTTAAAGTCCGCCTGTTAAAATTTGCAAAGAATGGGGCGGACTTTTAAAGTCCGCCCCATGGAATTTTAATGAGGCGGACTTTGTTAAAATTTACAAAGGATGGGGCGGACTTTTAAAGTCCGCCTGATGGAATTTTAATGGGGCGGACTTTTAAAGTCCGCCTGACGAAATTTTAATCATGTACCGTTGCGTCACACCACGGACTAAACCCAAATTTTGGTCTTTTTTTTGATCTTTGGTTTTGATCGCACCACTTCAGTTGCTCTAAGCGACTGAATCAAATGAGGTGATAAAAGTGGCTAGCAAAAATAAAATAAAAAATGAGGTGATAAAAGCAACATTTCCGATTTTCTTTCTTTATAAAGGAGAACATCCCGAATCACATGGAAATCGACTAAGTAACAAGGTGCAAGAGGGTGGTAAATATTGCAAAGTCACTGCTAATATTCAAAAAAAGAAAAAAACAAAAAAACAAGGCGCAAGAAAGTTCTCTTACAAAATTACTAACAGCAGTACAGCACCATGAACCAGCAAAACTAAAGTCGCCTCCAAATGGTGAGAAATATGACAATGCCAAACTCTTTTGTTAGAAAGATATTTAAACTCTTTAGTATCTCTCTAACATTGGATAGGACCAGGACCACTTCTGTAAAATTGTTGAGCATTAAGGGTAAACAAATAAAGTTTTTACGAGAGGTGCAGTTTTATCTTGTTATCTCCATAGAATTTTGTTTGTTCTAATTTTCATTTCATATCTGCTAGACTGAAATGGAGGGAGTTTTGAAGAAGCAGTTATTCAACAATGGAGTACAACTTCACTCCGCTAACTGTAAGTATCTCTTAACTTAGTTTCGTATAAGTTTAAGATTTTGTTAAATCTTTAAAACAAAAGAGTTCACATTGGAGAAATGCTTGAATTATGTACACGGATTTTTGCTAAAGAATATAATTTCTTTTGCTTTTGCAGTCAATGAATCATCAAGACATTTCACTCGACCCTGGTTTTCTCGGACAAGCCTAGCTAGTAGGCCTGGAAGCAATATGTACTCGGAATTTCATAATGGACTGCTAAAGAAAACATCAAGGTGGAGCAAACATCAGGTAAAACTTATGTTTTCAACTACAACTTATGTTCTTGTAAAGAGACAACATGTATTCTTAGTTGCCTCGGTTACTTTTGTCCTGTTTAGGTCTGCGCAGGTAGGCGGAGAAGGGCATATTTACAATCTGAAACTTATGTTTTAATTGAACCTGGCAAGGACGAGGAGTTTGTCTCTGAAGACGAGTTGAAAATTAGGTTAAAAGGTTGGCTGGAAAACTGGACTGGGAACTCTTTGCCTCGTGACCTTGCAAAGTTCAAAACTCTAGATGATGCTGTTTCACACCTAGTAAAGTCCGTATGTGAACTTGAGCTTGATGGTGAAGTTGGTTCAGTTCAATGGTATCAAGTTCGATTGGAGTGATGCTGCTTTCAAGTGAATTACTCTGCAGCGTGAATACTAAGTGCTAGGAATTTAAAGCCTAGCCTACTCATGCATTTTGTTTTTTTAGCTTATCAAAATGGGCATAGGCAGAATTTATAGTTGTAGGTTTAGCAGAACAAATCGAAAAATGTACTAAATTTGTAAGAAAAATATGAAACAGTTGAACTAAAGAACACCTATCTCGATTCATTTACTGTTGGAGAAAATAAGTTATTTAATAAATGATTTTTTGGTCTTGGTGTGGTTTGATCTCATGACCTAAGGGTCTAAGGATACTCACTCATTTTTGAGTGAATGAAATGGAACCTTTAGTCCCACATTGTGGAAAACTAAAGATGTGCTCCACTATATTACCATGTTCTCATGGATATGTTGTAAAACAATGCGGGTGGGGTGAAAAATACTTATTTCGACCCATGCCCATGCGCGAGTACAAAGCACCAAGTCCGTGTCTACTTGAAATTATTTTTTGCAAGTTTTTAACTTGATAAATAATTTATTTAAGAGTTTTATTTATGGAAAAAATTCCTTTTTTGTGTTTAATTGTTTTACAAGAAACAAAACTCGTTTTATAAGAAAAAACCTAAACCTAACTTGATTTGCAAGTTAATTTTCCTATAAATACAACTCGAAAATATCTTTTCAAAACACACAAGCAGCGACCATCTCTAGGTCTACTTTTCTTCATCTTCTTGCTTTTATTTTCGTGCGGCGTTTTACTTCCATCCCTGTTGCCGAGTTTAAGAGTGGGTAACTTGTATTGTGCTAATACAAGTTATATCGGGCAGTCTTATCCTGGACACATCTTCGCACGTTTGGGTTTAGCATTACTTTAGAGTATACCCGCGAACTAATGTGTTAAGGACAGCTTGTTGAACCTGTGATTCTGCCCTCATCAATTTGTTCGTGGTAAAGTTGTTTGATACGGTTCTTTATATTTATTGGTTGATACATCTGACGTTTCTTCTATTGTTGCAAGACTCCAACAATCTTAACACATTTCTTCTATTTAAGTTTAATGGAAAGGATTTCAAGAGATGGCAATCCAAGATGTTGTTTTATCTAAGCCATCATGAACTGGATTATGTACTTGTTCCACATGATGAATTGGTGAATGCTGAAGCTTTAACTGAGGAGGTGATAGAGTATAACAAGCGGTGTAATTTTCTGGCGAAAAATCATATCATGAATGGTTTGGAAGATACGATGTATGATTTTTACAATGCTAAAGAAAATTTCAGTGCTTATGATTTGTGGACTGCGTTAGAAGCAAAGTATCAAGCAGAGACTGCAGGGAGCAAGAAATTTCTGGTGGCGAAGATTATGGACTTCAAGACGACGAATGATAAGCCTGTTGTTGATCAATTCCTCGAATTTCAACAGATTATTAATGAGATTCTTGCTGAAGGTATGGTCATTGATGAGACGTTTCAAGTATCTGCGGTAATTGAGAAGTTACCAAGTTCGTGGTCTGAGTACAAGAAAAATCTAAGACATGAAACTGGCGAGATCAACATGGTTGAATTAGGGAAGAAGATTCAAGTGGAAGAGTTGCTGTGCTCCAAAGATAAGAACGTGTCTTCTGCAAGGGACATGAGTAATAAATCTCATATGACTGAACATAGATCTTCCAAAGCTGGAAAAGGTGAGAGTAACAATCGTAACTCTAAGCGTGGTCCTCCCAAGAAAGGTATGTTTCGAAAACCAGAGTCTAGCATTACTAAAATTAAGGGTGCTTGTTATGCGTGTGGAGTTACTGGCCATATGGCAGTTCACTGTAGACATCGTAAGGACAAGAAGGATAGTGCTAACTTGGTTGAAAAGAACAAGGATGAGTTTTCTGCTGTAGTGTCTGAAGTTAATTTGATGACCAATGTGATGGACTGGTGGGTAGACTCTGGAGATACCAAGCATGTTTGTGGGAACAGAGACCAGTTCACCTCCTACCAGAGGGTAGGGGAAGGCGACAAACTCTTCATGGGTAACTCATCTTCATCAGAGGTTGCAGGAAAAGGAAAGGTCGGTCTGAAGCTCACATCTGGCAAGACTCTCACATTGAACGGAGTTCTTCATGTTCCAGACATCTGCAAAAATCTTGTTTCTTGTTCTGTTTTAGATGATAAGGGTTTTAAAGTTTCAGTTGAGTCTGGAAAACTTATAGTAACTAAGGGCAATGATTATGTGGGTAAGGGTTATAAGACTGGGGGTCTTTACAAACTTAATGTAACCTGTTCTGAAGTGAAATTGAATGATTCTTCTGCTTACATGTGTGTGTCATCGAATGTTTGGCATGGTAGACTTGGTCATGTAAATTACAAATCAATGCATAAACTGGCTAGCGTAGGCTGCATACCCAAATTCACTTTAGATAAAAGTCATAAGTGTGAGATTTGTGTAGAATATAAGCATGCTATGAAATCATTCAGGAAGAATGTCCAGAGAAACACTAAACCCTTAGAATTGATTCATTCAGACGTAGTTGACATGAAGTCAGTTCAAACTAGAGGTGGTAAGAAATGGTTTTTCACTTTTATAGATGATTGTACGAGGTACTGTCAGGTTTATTTTCTTAGAGGGAAGGACGATGCCTTAGAAGCCTTTAAGATATATAAACGTGAAGTTGAAAACCAATTGAATGCTACCATTAAAACTTTTAGGTCTGACCGTGGTGGTGAGTATCTAATTCCTATTGGATATTTCTGTGAAGAACATGGCATAATACATGAAACTACATCCCCTTATTCACCTAAATCCAATGGTGTAGCTGAACGTAAGAACCGTACCCTTAAGGATATGATGAATGCCATGTTGATTATTTCACGATTACCTTCGAATTTGTGGGGGGAGGCTATCCTCTCATCCAATTACATCCTGAACAGAGTACCCTTTAAAGGATCAGATAAAACTCCATATGAGTTATGGAAAGGTAAACAACCATCTTATGATTACTTCAAAGTGTGGGGGTGCCTGGAAAAGGTGGCCATCCCTCCTCCTAAGACAAGTAAGATAGGAACCAAAACCGTTGATTGTGTTTTTATAGGGTATCCTGAGCATTCTAGTGCTCATAGGTTTATGGTTGTGAGTTCTGAAATTTCTGACATAGGGTTGAATACTATCATGGAGTCTAGGGATGCTGAGTTCTTTGAGAATGTTTTTCCTATGAAATGTGATTCTCGAAAGAGATGTTTAAATGATCCCCTAGAATTTCCATCATCCAGTCAGTCATTACCTTTAGAGGAAGATGAACCAGAAATAGAACCTAGAAGAGGTAAAAGGGTTAAAACTAAGAAAACCTATCCTGGTTGCATTACATACCTAGCCGAGTCTGATCCTCAGACTTATAAAGAAGCCATGACTTGTCCTGAAGCTCCGTGGTGGAAAGAAGCTTCAATTAGTGAAATGGATTCCGTTCGAGAAAACGATACTTTTTAACTTGTAGATTTACTTCCAGGGTCTAAGGCCATAGGTTGTAAATGGATTTTCAAGAGAAAACGTAATATAAATGGAACTATTGAAAACTACAAGGCTAGGTTCGTAGCGAAAGTCTATAAACAGATAGAAGGTATATACTTCTTTGATACATATTCACCAGTAAGTAGAATTAGCTCCATTAGGATGTTAATTGCTATAGCTTCTGTGCCATAACCTACAAATACATCAAATGGATGTAAAGACAGCGTTTTTGAATGGTGAATTAGATGAACAAATTTATACGGAACAACCTGAAGGCTTTGTAGTTAAAGGTTGTGAGAAGAAGGTTTGTAAACTGAAGAAATCTTTGTATGAATTAAAACAAGCACCTAAATAGTCGCATGAGAAGTTTGATCATGTGATGATTTCTAGTGGCTTTAGAATTAATGAATCTGATAAGTGTGTTTATACTAAACTTGTCAAGGATGCCTGTGTGGTTGTATGCTTGTATGTTGATGATATGCTTATACTAGGTACAAACATGGATGTTATTAATACCACTAAGAAAATTTTGAATGAGAACTTTGACATGAAATACTTAGTCCCGATGATGTCATATTAGGGATGAAGATTAGAAAAACTTCTAATGGCTATAGTCTGAGTCAGTCTCATTATGTTGAATCCATACTTAAGAAATATAATCAGTTTGACTGTAAACCTGTTTGCACTCCATATGATTCTTCTTGCAAACTCATGAAGAATAAGGGTGTAGGTGTTAACCAACTTGAATACTCGAGAGTCATAGGAAGTCTGATGTATTTGATGAATTGTACGAGACCAGACATTGCTTATGCTGTGAGTAGGTTAAGCAGGTATAATAGAGTGCTAAAGTACTTGAAGTACACAATGACCTTTTGTTTGAATTACGAAGGGTATCCGGCCGTCCTTGAGGGATTTTGCGATGCGAACTGGATAGCAGACTCAGAGGAGTCTAAGACTACGAGTGGATATGTATTCACTCTAGCAGGTGCGTCTGTATCTTGGAAGAGTTCCAAACAGACATGTATAGCTCGCTCAACTATGGAGTCGGAGTTTATTGCGTTAGATAAAGCAGGAGAGGAGGCCGAATGGCTAAGAAACTTTTTAGAAGATATTCCTCTCTGGCATAGGCCTGTGCCAGCTATATCTATACATTGTGACAGCAAATCTGCAATAGGTAGAGCTAAGAATAGCTTCTACAATGGAAATTCTATACATATGCGTATAAGACATGATTCTTTGAAATTACTAATCTCCACAGGCGTTATTTCCATAGATTGGACAAGGTCCAAGGAGAATATCGCGGACCCTTTGACGAAAGGTTTGCCAAGGATATAGTTAGTAAATCATCGAAGGGGATGGGGCTTAGGCTCAAATAATTAAATTTGCCATGAAGGATACTCAACCTTGCTGACTGGAGATTCCAATAACAAGGTTTCGAATGAGACAATTAATTTATGGTGGGTAAAGTTAAACACTATCAGAGAATTTCATTCTCTGTCCCTTCCCTATAGTGTTGATGTGATAGTGTGACTGCATGTGGAGGATGACTTTTAATTAAGTCTTAATGAGTTATATAGTTTCAGTTTAAGATTGAAATGGGGTGTAGCAGTAAACACTCTTGATGGAACTCACCTATCTGAATGAGGAAGTGGGTCCCTTCCAATGAGAATGGAGCCGATTCTCTAAAGCATTTTGAGAAACAGGATATGTCCAGGGCCAAAATGGACAAAACGACACAAACTTAGCAACACTTGGAGGATATCATGCATGGATGTTATTATAATTACACCAAACGCTAGAAGTTCAAGACATAGTTCACTGTCTAGCTAGTAGTTCCGGTAACTTCTCTATAAGCAAGGTTCAAGACCTCATGGACACCTTTGCCTAAATGGTATTTTCCGTACTCTGATTTTTCGTTTTTTACCGAGATTTCATTCATGTGGCGGATTGTTGGAGAAAATGAGTTATTTAATAAATGATTTTTTGGTCTTGGTGTGGTTTGATCTCATGACCTAAGGGTCTAAGGATACTCACTCATTTTTGAGTGAATGAAATGGAACCTTTAGTCCCACATTGTGGAAAACTAAAGAGGTGCTCCACTATATTACCATGTTCTCATGGATATGTTGTAAAACAATGTGGGTGGAGCAGGTGGGGCGAAAAATACATGTTTCGACCCATGCCCATGCGTGTGTACCAAGCACCAAGTCCGTGTCTACTTGAAATTATTTTTTGCAAGTTTTTAACTTGATAAATAATTTATTTAAGAGTTTTATTTATGGAAAAAATTCCTTTTTTGTGTTTAATTGTTTTACAAGAAACAAAACTCGTTTTATAAGAAAAAACCTAAACCTAACTTGATTTGCAAGTTAATTTTCCTATAAATACAACTCGAAAATCTCTTTTCAAAACACACAAGCAGCGACCATCTCTAGGTCTGCTTTTCTTCATCTTCTTGCTTTTATTTTCAAGCGGAGTTTTACTTCCATCCCCGTTGCTGAGTTTAAGAGTGGGTAACTTGTATTGTGCTAATACAAGTTATATCGGGCAGTCTTATCCTGGACACATCTTCGCACGTTAGGGTTTAGCATTACTTTAGAGTATACCCGCGAATTAATGTGTTAAGGACAGCTTGTTGAACCTGTGATTCTGCCCTCATCAATTTGTTCGTGGTAGAGTTGTTTGATACGGTTCTTTATATTTATTGTTTGATACATCTGACGTTTCTTCTATTGTTGCAAGACTCCAACATTTACTTCCAAAGGGTACACATAACTGAGAGCTTGTCTCGAAATCCCGTTACAATCTTGCTTCACTAGAAAAACATAAATCCGAATACAACACAAACTAGGTCCAGAAATCATATACATACATTAGTATATATCCAAATTATAGAAACTACTATTCACCAAACCCCTCTTCCATGTATGCATCCACATATAGACTTGAGACACACCAACATCCTAAAAACACTTATCAAGTATCTGGCCATAAAACCTAAGTCAGACAATATCCCAAACACCTTAAATGACTGTTTTCTAGGGAGTTTCAGGAAATTACCTTAGGTGGATTGGAAGAAGGTGGTATTAAAGAACCAGGTTTTTTGCTTCTAGCTAGAAGTCCTTTGGAAACAGGGGACATCAATTTATCAGTTGGACTCATATACCTGCAAAAACAAAACAAAACAAAACAAAACAAAAAATATCAAGATCAAAAAAATTCAGGTAATTTTAATTAACAAAAATTTGAAACAGAGAAAGATCTAGTGTACCTTTCAGGACACTTGAAAGACTTGAATGCTTTGGGAAGTCTAAGATCAACATTCATAGTTTGAGGTGGTGTTTCATTGGAAATTTCTTTAGGGGTCTGGGGAGATGTATCCATGAATTAGATGTGAAGAATGAGTTCGATTGATTGAAACTGCTTGAATTGAATTCAATAAACTGCTTTGAGGAGGAGAGAAAAAGAGAGGGGGTTGATGGTTTTGAGCAAAAACCTGTTTGGTTAGTTAGTGTTTATATTATGAAATCTTTCGGGATAATATGACCGTTTGGGTGGAAGAGTTTATAACGGTCGAATTAGGATTCACAACTGAGTTCTTACACGTGTACTGGATAATCTAAGTGGTTAATATTGGGCTTGGGCCTACTGAGCTGCGATGGCATCGTGATTCTTGCGAGTGGAGAGGCATTTCCAAAGAAACCTGTTTTGAGGCATACTGAATTTTTTTGAGGCATACTTATTTATCATCCCATCTAGGATGGTTTTATAAGGGGTGTCTAAAGGTAATGTAATTACCTATATATCCTTGAACAATCTAATTACTAGAGTGTTTTTATCCTCAAAAACCTAAAATCAAAAATCAAAATAACCTTTAAACTTAAACATCTTGGATTCCAATTCAATCAAGCAATCAATCAATCAATCAAAGGAAACACAAATCGAAGTGAGCGATGTTGGAGTGCGAAATCCAAATCTCAATTGCTCTTAGATGTATTTTAGAATGCATTTGTAACAAACCCATCTTGTTTTTGATTGATTTTATTTTGTTTGATCTAGAATATGATTTCAAAGATGAAATTAGGGTTTTCAGAAGATCAGTTCGGATGATCTTGGAATATCAATTTTGAGCCGAACCTAGTATATGATTTAGAGAAACACTATATTCGGCTAATGCGATTTTGCTAGATTTTCTTCGAATCAACCGAACCTAAATTCGTCAGTTACAGAGTGAATTTTTGTCAGCCGAACCTCTGTTTTATGAAAATACACCTAGGTTCGGCTAACAACGATTTTGTTTGAATCATCCGAACCTAAATTTGTGAATTACAGAGGGAAGTTCGGCTGACAAGTTATCAGCCGAACTGTTCATCTGGTCAGTAGATCTGGGTTTTAAAAATTCAACGTTTTGATAGATTCAACTTATAAGAAGGACATTAAACCTCGTATAGAAGTCTACCTCTGATTTGAGTCACACATTTTGGTCACTTCTAATCACTAAAATCTCAAAACCCAAGTTTTTTTCACTTCTTCTTCTTCCTCTCAAAAATTCCAACTCTCTCACATAAATTTGATTTCTCTACTAATTTAACACTAACAATTTAATTTTTAATCAATCCTTAAAATTCCTGATTAATCAAATCTAATCATAATCATTAACACTAATTATGTAAGGGTAGTTATGCCATTATCAAAAAGGATTGATAAGGGGTGACGTTGTTTTTTATTTAGTGACCCTATTTTGGCATTATTTAGTATGCCTCAAAAAAATCTAGTATGCCTCAAAACAGGTTTCTTTCCAAACAATATGTTTGATCCTTTGAGATGTGTTCATACTCCATAGATATTTTCAGAATTTCTTTGATTCTGCAGAGATAGGAGCTGATGAGTTTTGAAGCTTCGAATAAAAAGAGCTAACCGTAAAGTTTACATTTTTGGTTAAGGACCATCTTAATCTATCATTTTTAACTAGTTCTTCATGTATATTATATTTACTTCCTCCGTTCCTAAATAATAGGCTGGTTTTTATAAATAGATGTTTCAAAAAAATAGGCTGATTTCCTAATTAGGAAAGTTAAATGTTATTTTAGTTTTCTGGGACCACTTTTCTCTTAACTTCTCTTGATGACAAGTGTCATGTGGACCATTTCACTTTACTTCTTTTTCCGACAAGTGTCATGGGGACCATTTCACTTTACTTCTTCTATTGACAAGTGTCATGAGGACCACTTTCAATGATTAGTTCTCTTAATTTTTCTTAATTTTCTCTAAAAATAAAACCAGCCTATTAATTAGGAATGGAGGGAGTAATATTTTTGTAATTTTAGAATCACTAAATATGGAATGTAAAATAGTTGTATTCTACTTTTTTGTATCTGAGTCTATCAACTCAGAGACAAGTGTTAATCATGATTAGTTTAAGAAGAAGTTTCTGCCAAAACTTTTTCCCTACCAGGAATCCAATTATCATCCCAAATATGAATTGATTTACCATCTCCAACCTCCCTTGTGCTATACTGTTATATGTATTGTATGTCTTGCAAAATACATCTCCAAGTCCAGGATGATTTATCCATTTTCTCAGAGTGCAAAACCCTTGTTGTTCTAAAGCACTTTTATTTCAAGGTTTTAGTACACAAGTTATCTGGGTTACTAACCAGTCTCCAAACTATTCTACTAATCATAGCTTGATTTACTTTATCAGCTTATTTAAATCCCAGGCCTCCGAAATGTCATTGCTTGGACTGGAAATCAAATGATTTTAGGTATACAAATTTCGAATTCGTATGTTTACCCCACCAGAAATATCGCTGAATGACATTGATCGTAGACGTTATATTTTTAGGCAAATACAAAACATCCCATAGTATAAATGGGCAGACTGGATAGAATATATTTTTGCAAAACCATTTTTCTTGGTTGGGAGAGAATCTTTCCAACCCATCCTTTTATTATGATGCCAATACTGAAAGGTTGGGCAAATTCTGATAACTCTTTTCTAGTACATTACAATGAATGGAGAAAAAAAAATGAAACTAGTATCTCTTGAGCATTAGCTTTTACCGAATGCGCATTAGCTTTTACCGAATGCTGACATATTCTTAAGGAAAATATGCCGAAGAGTTTTTGAAAATAAAAGTATTTCTCCATAACAAGTAGCTCAACAGATTGCTAGACATATTCAGTATTGGCATCATAATTTAGAAAAAAATCTAGTTGATCTTCCCAAACAATCATTACAACGGTTGAATATTTTAAAAATTAATTGTGATGCCTCTTGGATCCCCGAATCAACTAATGTAGGTTTTGGTTTTCTGTTACAAAACTATACAGAAACATTCACAAGGAGCAACATTATCAAAGTTTATGATATACATATTCTATCATGATAACATATTTCTATCATTATACATATTTCTAAAAATTATCTACATGATAACTAAAGAAAAATTTGTCAACATTCAGACAAATTTGTTTTGCTGCTCTTTCAGCCGCACCTATAGTCACTCATTATATATTATACCTTTGTTATAATACTAATTGACCATTAGTTAATACCCTCTTGAATATCAGCATCATGAAGCACAAAATTATTTTACTGTCTTGAAAAATCCTCATTTTGAAGTTAATACATGCGGGGACAATTCTAGTCATACAATTATACTACCTAGATAAAATCATATAGTTGTACTACCTAGCTGTACAATATGTGAAGAATCGATATAATATACAATCGGATATTGACAGCTAAATCAATATATTGGAAGATCATCGACATATAGGAATAATATTTCTGTTGTCTATGATATTCTTTTATATTTGGTAAGCATATAAAAATACGATTGAAAAGGAGAGGGTACCAAGCACGCCACTAATTTTTTTATTCGAAAAACTATATGGACAAAACCTAATACAATATCAACTAGACCTACTTAAATATCCTTGACAATATGTATTTAGAGTTTATATCTCTTTCTCTTCCCAATCAAAAAGTCAAGACAATAAAGTCCGTGAACCTTATTTTATACAAGAGTACTTTGACAATCTAAAAAACAATATCCAAGATCAATTTAGTCGTATCCAAATAATTGAATCCGAATTCTGCCAAATATGATACTTGTTATCTGTTTTTCAAGATATATACAAGAACGAGTCTCGTAATTGATCACAATTAAAATGAACTTGTTTACTAATATTGATTACATACTACTTGTGTTATTCATATATTATAAAGATAAAAAATATAATGTGGAAAAGGAAAAACACAAGACACCGGAAGTTTGTTAACGAGGAAAACTGCAACTGCAGAAAAATCCCCGGACCTCGTTCAGATTTGAACACCGGACTGTATTAAGCCACTATAGACACTATCCTAATATCAGACTTCGACCTGGAATGTAGTTGAGACGAAACTCACCGCCCAAGCAATTCAGTTGCAGTCGTGCTCCTTACATCTTTTGAAACATCGCAAGGATCTACACGACTGATTCCCTTAGCCGACGTCCTTTATAGTCTAAGAGTTACTTCAGTATAAGTGAAAACTTTTGATACCAAACTGCCTCTAACAGATAATCCTATTTGATTTCCCTTTAGATCGACATATCAAGGCTTGTAAATATGTTTGTATATAGATAAAGCTAGAAAAGCTCACAAATCCGAGACACTTACACTCAGTTATCTGAGAAGCCTGGATTATTCACTAGTGGAAAATCAAAAAAATAAGTCTGCCAGAAAGACACTTAAAACAGCTAAACCAGCCATAAAATTGTAGTCTTATTTCTTGAAATGACTGTGCTTGAGACTCCTTAAACTTATTATATTAGGACTGCTATCAACAGTCCACTGAAATGGCTGATAGAAGCAGCCGTATTGCTGGATCATATTTCATAAAAAAAAATAAATGATTCAGCTGAATCCATAGCCGATTCAGCTGAATATCAAACTAAAACCAATCACAAAATCTTAAATTAAAATCTAATATGATAGAAATGAAAAAGAAATTCAAAAAAAAAAAATTACTTAGAAGCAAAATTATTATACAAATCACTCTGGATCCAAAATTTTATATTAAAAAAGTGTATTCGGTTTACAACTTACACTATCTAAAATACCTTCAGTTCCAAACCTGAAACTTCAACACTAAGTTGAAAATGCTTAACCTATATTCCTATTCGAAGCTCAACAAACAGAAAGCATCAACACTAACTTGAAGGCAAGACTTCACCGATATTTCCCATCATTTATGCCTTTCGAGCAATGTTGAACTAATCCTCCAAGTCAAAGCAAGTCCCACCAGCCCATTTCCTTCTTGTGGTTCTGAAATCCATTGGACGAATGGATGCTCAATTACGTCATATTTTTGGTTTGAGATGCACCTGCAAGAAACCAGAATGAGTTTTAGTGTCTATTCCTCGGCAAAATTAAAAGACAGTTGATCAGCAAGACATCCTGGATACACTAAAATTCAAAGACAGTTGATCGATTGGAAGCACGAATAATGACTTGTAAACTATTTAACATCCTCAATAAACTATTTGTTTTTATGGAAGGGTTCGTATGCATTAATGGC
The DNA here is from genome assembly GCF_003573695.1 of Papaver somniferum. NCBI lineage: Eukaryota > Viridiplantae > Streptophyta > Magnoliopsida > Ranunculales > Papaveraceae > Papaver > Papaver somniferum. Next base: position 67,847,264 of record NC_039361.1, read on the forward strand.
AATATTTGATGATAACAGATAAATGAAATGCTAGTAAAGTAAATAAAAGTAGTAAGAAAACACCTTGAGGAACAAAATATGTGGTAGACAGACGAACTGTTGAGGCATTTGTCTCTTTATAGATGATCAACACCCTTATCTTTAGCGATTTTCCTCATAGAGGTAAACATTTCGATGGCCTGGATATAAACATTCAACATTGTATAAGCTAATTTCAAACCACAAACAAATGAGAAAACAAAAATTCTGGTAAGTTTAAAAGATTCTAAACAAACTTAAGGAAAATAACATACCACCCATTTGACATTGGGACCTCAAGTATACGGAATTTTATTCGTGAAGGTGTGAAGGAATTGGTGATGGATTGGTGGAGATGTTGGTGGTCTGTGAAGGTGGACTCTATGGTGGTGACAACTGAATTCAGCTGTGAGTTTTTGAGTGTTTTCACAAACAGGGAAGGAGAAGTTCTCAGGTCGAGAGGTGTACATGATGTGAATGAAGTGGTGACGGTGGTGGATGGAAGGTTAGATAAACTTAAAAATCGCCTCTCTGAATTTTTATGAAGCAAGTAGAGTGCAGGATTGTCTTGGTCCAAATGTGTACTTTGTAAAATGTTTCCAACCCCTTTTATAACCAATTGTCCCCTGCAAACACGAATCACATAGAGATCCAATAATTAGAAGCATATATGGAATCAAAATCAATGAAAATCTAAGTCATTCGTTCGTTCTAACCAACAAGAATGCAGGCTAATCAAAGTCCAAAATGCAGATAGTTAAAATATTTTTGGGAAAGAGAAAAACTTGAGAAAAATAAACAACAATCATCAAACAGGACATGATAACATTTACCACCACTAGATTATAAACATACATCCACAACCAAACCCAACAAAAACACCAACACAATAACAATAACATACAAAGAAAATGACAGGAGATCCCATACAAGCAGAGCTTTAATCTATTCAAGAAAACATATAACTTAGAGGAGTAAACAGAACACCCGTACAAAAATCGAATAACTACTAAACGAATGAACACTTAAAATCAATCAAAAATACCCAGATCCACACAACTAAACTCTAAAGTCTAAATAGGCGAAAAAAAGATAAATTAAAGACACCCTAATTTGAGAAATTAAAATCAGAAAAAGCAATAATGATTGTATACCTTACAGAAGTAATAGCATCAAAATTATCCTCAACACCCGAAAATTTAAAATATGTTGTTCACTACAAAACCCAAAAAATTCAAAATTAGATGGTGACAATCATAAACTAAATATCAGAAACGGAAAATTCGTTTATTAGTAACCTTCAAAAAAGAAGAAGGCCCCGATTACAGATCTATTAGGTGAGTAGATTGATTTGGTTCAGTGGGTTCTATCCTTCTAGGGTTTGTCTTTCTCTTCTGAGATCACAGATGGAGAGTTAAGATTGAACGATTTTTGTTCTTTGTAGATTGTTCGTTTTGTGAAATTTGTTGTCTGAGAAACAACATAGTGAGAGATGAAAACAAAGATGGACTCTCTTAGGGTTTGTTAAAGATAAGAGCAGATAGATATGGGTGGTGCGCTGGCGTGGAAAACTAGGACCACGGAAACTAGTTTCTACGGAAGTCTTAATTGTACTCCTTATAGAAGCTCGTTTTATTTACTAAATTACCTTTTAGTATAACGTCTGCTAGAGGGACTCAGTTTTGATTTCTCAGTAAAACGTCTACCTTGGGCAATTATAAAGAAACCCGATGGAAGTCATTTTTATAAAACACAAACAGACTTAAAAATCTTGTTTTCCACTAGTGATTAACCACCTCTCAAGAAAAATATTATACTGATCAATAACGAAGAGTTTTAGATTTCTATCTTGAGGAATCATAAAATCTGAGACAAAAAGAACTTTGCAATTTCTATTTATCTCGTCCGTGAAAGAGATTACTAAAACCTTGATAAAAGAAAGAGCAAGATCAGGATAAACGCACTATCAAAATAAAGATAGTCGGACCTGGCTTCATGAATCATTAGTGAAGTCTTTAAGTCGTGAACCTAATAATGTTTCTCAGGGGAAACCTAGGTTCATAGAGGACTACTCTGAAAACCAACTAGGACACATAAGTGTCAGGGATTGAATTTCCTGGTTATTTGAGTCTCTCTACTTATAGACTTTCAAGACTAGAGTTGCTTAGAATTCAAGCAAAGATAATTTAAGATTCATGCAAACACTTTGTATGTTTAGATGAAACTCTTGTTAGGAGTTCATGTAAGCATGTGAGAAGTTTGTATATAAATTCCATAGAAGAATATACACTATGGTCCACAGTACCGGAACCATGTATAATGATAGTTCATGGAAAATATACCTTAAGAACTAATAAGCGTAATCGTGTTCATTAAAATACTTGAGACTTAAATCATGATGCACATACACAAGGTGTTTTAGTGATCAAATATGTCTTAGAGGTATTCACAAGAGTTGTACCAATGCTAAACGTATTTATGATATAGTTCGTGAGCATTAACAAAATCGTACTGGGTACGTATGCGAGGGTACGTGTACCTACGAACCAGTTCTTGAATTCATATGGTCAAGGTACGCATACAAGATATGTGTACCCTAAGCCTATTTCACGATCTCAACCTCTTGAGGTACGCGTACCGAGTATGATACCCCCCCCCCCCCATTTACGAATTCTGAACACCATGGTATGCATACTGGGTATGCTACCTACTTGTATTCTGGAAATTCAAATATCCATGGTACACGAGCTAGGTATGCGTACTTACCCTAAGTCCATATTTTAGTAGTTACAAAAACTCTTTTTTTGATGTTTGAAACATTCCCAATCTCCATAAATATAAATATCATTGCGTGGGAAATTTTCAAATGATCCACAAACATAGCTCTTGAACAATAAATTGTTTCGAACTAAGATTGTTGCGGACCTAGGAACATCCATTACTTGAATCATATTTCCAGATGTTTAACAAGACAGGATCGACTCGAAACTTCTTCTTTGCAATGCTAAATCTACTCGAAGTCATGCCACATAGTCTCATATAAATAGAATGGTAATACTTTGAGTAAATAGAGCGGTTCAGTATTCACATATATTTTTGTTGATAAAGCTCTCCAAATAGCTTGGTTTGATTTTCAGTCTTCAATCTTCGAGGGTTATTCAATGATGTCTAATATTCAACTACCAAACTCTAATCCTAGTCTGAGGCTTGACTTGAGTAAACTAGAAATCGAGATATAGTTATGTGCATCTAACATTGACAACAAGATTGAGATAAAAAAACTTGCGAGTTCGACCGAGAAGTGCTTTAACAACGATTGTGTAGTTAAGTCTTAGGATTATTTTCTTTCCTTATGTAATATTATTCTCCTTTATTCATGTACTAAATAACATTTGTAAACCTATATAATGGCATGTGCCAAATCACATCTGTGGATATAATAACAAGAGGGGTTTGTGAGATTTTCTTATGGTAACAAAGAGAATTCTCTCATAAAACTCTAGGATTCAGTTTTTTTGTTTATTTTCTTCAATGGCTAACGATTCATCCAACACCGATACTACCCACTACTCGTCCAATATTAATTCAAACATAAACCAACACAAATGATGTTGTTGCTCCCAATCTTTCGGCTGGACCTTATGTTATTTATCCGTTAGACTCTTTACCAATGTTTCATCACACCCTTGCTTTCCGGTGATAACTACTCCAGTTGTATACGAAGGTTGACCATGGCTTTAAGGGCAAAAGGTAAGTTTGGTTTTATCGATGGTTCATTTAAAAAGTCAATATCATCTAATGACTTATATTCTTGGGAAAGATGCAATGGTTTAGTTGGCAGTTGGATGCTTAATTATGTGAGACCTGAGATTAAAGCTAGTATTTTATACAATGATGATGCTTGAAATTTTTTTTCATTAGAATGCTCCGAACATATTTCATCTCAAAAAGGTTATCATATCTTTAAAACAAGATGGTATTACTGTTTTCGAGTACTATACTCAGTTCAAAGTATTATGGGATAAGCTTAGTTCTCTAACCCCCATTGAACCATGTGTCGAGGCAATAGAAATTTTTTGGTGAATAAGTTGCTTCAAGATTGTGTGATGGAATTTCTACAGGGTCTTCACGATCGTTTCTCTGCTATCCGCAATCAGAGCCTCTTGATGGTTCTATTCTCATTAACTAGCAATATTTATTCCCTGGTTTTCCAGGAGGAAAATAAATAGGAACTTAATATATCTTCAATAACTATAGTTGAATCAGTAGCCTTGTAGGTTGGGAAGCAAGATTATAGTCCTAACGCCCAAAAAAAAAGTTTGTCACCCTCTGTTGATGTTGGTTTTTAGCTTAGGGTTAAAATTGTAAAACCTTGCATCTAATGTGACGTCACTTTGTAAGGAAATAGAGCCATGAGTGTTAACCTCTCCACTGGAATATTTATTGATCCATTCAATATATTTACATGAAATTTATCCAGACTGGCGCATATAGCAACCATCCCAGATGTTCTGTAAATTTCGGCGCCTTGCCTATATTCGCTTAATATAAGTTTCTTTGAATGCTTTCTATGCTATGTTCCCAGGATGAACCCTTAATGTTGATATGGCATGAAAATTTGTGTTCACTCGCAGCAGAGTAGCACGAATTTCCAAATATCAAGGATAAGGTCTTTGCATAAGGTATTCAATCAGAAAGCATGTTGCTCTCTTTCAATGAACTTAAAGAACTCTGTGTCAACACATAGAATTCAATCAATTACTTTTGCACCTTGCGCAGTATACCAGACCTTGCGCAGAATACCAGACCTTACTTTTGCACCTTGCGCAGTAGGTGCAAAACCTTGCCCAGAATCAGAAAACAGGGAGCCGCAGCAACAAAGGGAGGCGTGGCCATGCCTTAGGCCAGCTGGCGCCACTTGCCATTGGCCACACCCCATCCTAAACTGGCCCTATTTCCCTCGACCAATCAGGTCGCTTTAAACTCGCCACACGCACATAAGTTGTGGCTGGGCCCATACTTGCCGGCCCCATTTCCCATCGACCAATTAGGTCGCTCTGAAGCCGCCACACTCACACCAGAAGTGTAGCCACGCCCATGCTTGGCCGACCCCTCTCCTTCCTACCGACCAATCAGGTCACTTTAAAATGCGCCACAAGCACTAGAGATGTGGCCACGCATTATATTTGGCCGACCCCTTTCTTAACCAATCAAGTCGCTCTAAACTCGCCACCATACATTAAAGGCCAAACGCGCCCTGCCGCACCACCATACTAACTGGAAAGCCAAACGCGCCCAACTACAACAACATATTAATCGGCATGCCAACATGCCACTCTGCCGCAGTAACATGCCACGAGACACTTTAGCCTTGGCCATGCTGCCAAGCCCTAATTTTGGCCACGACGCCAAATCCTAGCCTTGGCCACGCCGCCAATCCCTAATCTTGGCCACGACGCAAAATCCAAGCCTTGGCAACGCCGCCAAGCCTTAACTTTCGCCACAACGCCAAATCCTAGCCTTGGCCATGCCGCCAAATCCTAGCCTTGGCCACTCCGCCAAGACATAACTTTGGCCACGACGCCAAATCCTAGCCTTGTCCACGCCGCCAAGCTCTAATTTTGGTCACAACGCCAAATCCTAGCCTTGGTCACGCCGCCAATCCCTAACTTTGGCCACGACGCCAAATCCTAGCCTTGGCCACGCCGCCAAGCCCTAACTTTGGCCACGACGCCAAATCCTAGCTTCGGCCACGCCGCCAAGCCCTAACTTTGGCCACGACGCCAAATCCTAGACTTGGCCACGCCGCCAAGCCCAAACTTTGGCCACAACGCCAAATCCTAGCCTTGACCACGCCGCCAAGCCATAACTTTGGCCACGGCGCCAAATGCTAGCCTTGGTCACGCCGCCAAGCCCTAACTTTGGCCACGTCGCCAAATCCTAGCCTAGGCCACGCCGCCAGGCCCTAATTTTGGCCACGACGCCAAATCCTAGCCTTGGCCACGCCGCCAAGCCCTAATTTTTGCCACGGAGCCAAATTCTAGCTTTGTCCATGCCACAACTCCACAGGCGTGGCCACTCCATTATGCCATTAACAGGTGCCAACAGAATGTGGCCATAATCAACGGCCACCCTCTCTCCTAAATTACAATCTCATCCATCCAAGTTCGCTACCGAACTGACAGACTTGTGGAAAGTTTCAGGTGACCAGCTTCCTAAATCTAGTGGCCATGGCTACGCCAAGAGCCACTTGCACCACCGTGCCACTGGCATGCACGGGCCATGCCACATTGTCACTGGAGTACACCAAAATGCCACCACGCCATTATCAGGCGACAACACAAGGTAGCCATAATCAACGACTACCCTCCTTCATGAGATGCCATCTCAGCCATCGAAGTTCGCCACCGAACTGACAAACCCGTGGAAAGTTTTAGGCGACTAGCCAAAACGAGCCTAATAGCATTACATGCTATTTTCCTGCGGTAAGTCCCTTGACTTTGACTTGCCACACGTATCAAAGTGCTACATGTTTTCCACGAAAACACTCGAGACATTAAACACGGGATACTCATCAGGGTATTGGTCTGGCGGTTTACAGCGTGCAGCGTGCAATGCGCCCGTTACAAGAAAGTGTCATGAAGCGGGACAATTAGTGATGGTGAAAAGTAACGGTGTAAACAAATTCACTTCCTTAATCATGGAAGCATAATGTCTGACGGTTACACGAATTCACTTCCTTCATCATGGAAGCATAATGACCGACGGTTACACGTTACTCTATTCTTCCACCACTCAATCGTTTCCACTTCCTACGAGACCAGGGTACGTTTCAATATGACTTGTATAAATAGGCTTCACCTATTTTCACCAAAGAAGAGGTTTTTGGGTCGGCAACAATACAATATCTAGAAATCACCTGGTAGCTTTCCATTCTGCTAGCCAGTTCTACTTTCAGATACAAGTCACAAAAAACCACACCTTCAGAATCAACGATTCTGGTCTCAACAATCTCTTCGCTTCCCTCCCTAAGACCAACCTTCTCCTTCACTTTGTGACCGAAGCAAGCCTGGAACGACCATTTATTGGTTTAGGCTAGGATTGTATAGATTGATCTCTCGAATCAAAAGTACTCTCGTGCAGTGCATTGTTTAGAGTCTAGACTTGTTTCTCATCCACACACCCAAAATTACCAAAATCAGCATAAACGGTTTTCACCCACAAACACCCTCCTAATAAGAAACGACGACGTCCAAGGAATAATCAATCAACCTTCGTAGTTTCTCAAGACGGTGGCTCGGCTTTGGATGAGTCGCCAAGTACCACTTACGTTTGCGCACCAATAATCACTCATGAGCAATAAAATCGTATGCTCTCTCCTTTCACTTTTGGATGGTCCTTCAAATCATGTAGAAACCACTAACTTCACTGGTAATGTTTCTCGTATCTCTTCTTGGATTGATGACAGCGGTGCAACAGACCATATATATTATTTATTAAATTGTTTTACTAAGTACGTCAATGCACTTGCCAATTTTATCGTTCAACTACCCGATGGTAGTTCTTATTCTTCATATTGGGACAATAACTTTTTCTCCTAACTTAATACTTGATAATGTTTATCATATACCAAGTTTTAAATTTAATCTTTTATCAATAATGAAAAGACGAGGGTACCCAAATATACCTCAATCTAAAAATTTTCCACCTATAAGTCCTTTCTCCGAAAGTGATTGTCTATGAACTGAGTCGAGACAATACAAATAATCGGTTCACACTTCGTGTGATCGTCTATGGATACGAGATCGATACTATACGACAACAAGATAACTTGTGTGATTAAATATGGATACAAGATCGAGACAATACAACAACGAAGTATGTTTACTTTATAACAGGTTCGGACTTAACCAAACACAATAGGATTTCTATCAAGTAAATATGAATTAACGTTTGTGTATTTTACTTTTAATTATAATAAAACAATTATAATTGCGGAAATAGAAAAGTAAAAGACACATCAAGATTTTGTTAACGAGGAAACCGCAAATGCAGAAAAACTCCGGGACCTTGTCCAGAATTGAATACTCTCAGGATTAAGCCGTTATAGAAAATCTAAACCAACTTTGTATAGTTGAGACCAAGCAACTAAACCTATAGTTCACATATTTCCATCTGTAACCCTGTGCCTCCAACTTGTAATAAGTCATGCACTTGGAACAATTCTTTTGGTTCGTATTCCAAACAGTAAAGGAACAAAAAATCTGTTCGGTAACAACTCATTTCAACCAAGTGATATGAGTTGACAAAAGGCTCTTCCGTTTATCCCAATAACCTTTGTCATGTCCTTAGATCTATCCAATTACAATTACCAAAGTAATTGTCAAGATTTTGCGATCAATACTTTTAATTACAAAGAATTTTATTGATGCTGATATACTCAACTAATCAATCGAATCTATCACAAAGATAAACTGATTATAGTTGGATCCTTTTCCATCCGAAACAAGTATTGTGCACACCAAAGATTATGAACCCAAATCAGAAATCTTCTTCGTCTTCAAATCTTCTTAGATCTTCAATAAATATCTGCACACAATCAACTTGAATCTCTTGTGATCAATCACACACAAAACGGAGGCTGTTAACAAAGGATTATCACAACACGTTTTTAGAACTACAAACAGTCTAAAGATCCCCGTCGAAACTTCGATCTAGTTTGAGTGAATCTTATATCAAAAGAGAAGATTCTCAAGCATAAACAAACTAGGTGCAATCAAAGTTCAACAACCGTTAGTCAATCAAATCAATCGAAAACTAATAGTAAATTGAAATTATCTAGTTTCCCACCAACAGTACTAATAGAGCTTCTCAATCCCAAAGAAGTCTTTAAACTGAGCGGCCGTAAGGGATCTCGCCTAATTAGGTTACCTTCCTCTCCGAATAGGCGGCTCCACCAGTAACAACACAACTAGGTAGTTTTGCTGGCTCTAAGGATTAGTTTGTTCGAAATGCAAACTTCAATATTTATAGACCAAGGAAGTTTGGACACCTAGGAATTTCCAAAACCGAATATTCTCAAAGATATGCAATAAACACCAAATCGGTTTTCATAATTCCTGGAAATGCCCTGTCCAATTAATGACCGAAATCTTAGTAGAAAATCTCCAATTAGTAAATGCACATTACCAATTTTTACTTTCGAAAGATATGCATTTTAATTACTGGAAATTAAAAGCTTATAAAACTAAAAACCTTAATTAAAAGATTCTCAATTTATTTCGATCCGGGATTCTCCTTTAATAAGTAAGGAATATCTTTGAACAATAAAAGATAAGAGTTACTGTACATGTTCAAAGTATGTCGACATCTTTACTTTGTAAACCCTTTTTCATATTTACAATCTTGGAACCGATTTTCCACACTTCCAAACAAGTTTAGAATTGGTTCATCTAACTTCCAAGAACTATGTAATTGATTATATTATCAAATCACAAATCATGGGTTTCACGGTTCTACCAAAACAAGTTTCGGTTCTACCTCCATGTGGGTACTAGAATTAGTCACGCTAGTTACCAAAACTTGGTTGACTAGGTACTAGGATCGGCTCCCACATATATATGGTATCTAACTTGTATTTGGTGCACATGTCCATAGGATCGGTTCCCAATAACTAAAAATGTGTTGCACATGTTCATAGGATGGTTCCCAATAACTAAAAACTTGTTGCACCTCTTACAAGGATCAATTCCCCTTTTGTGATCGGTTGCACCTCTTACTAGGATCGGTCCCCCAATGCCTAGAGTTGGTCATACCAATTACAACAATCGATCATACCATCTCAGGTGATTACTTAAGATCGATTTCACTAATAAAAGTCATACCAATACAAAAGTGAGGCCTTGTGAATAGTTTTACCAAGAACATAAGCAAGTCATGGGAGGTTATACTAAACACACATATTGGTAATTCAAAATATTAATAAGCCTAGCGATTTCCCTTTCGATTCACAAAACAAGTTCATGAATTTACTTCCTTTAAACGAATGTGAAATATTGTTTCCTAGGACGAAATCTTCACCCATACCTATACATAATCACATAGCGTTCATACGATTATGTAGATGTCTTGTATACGAAGTTCAAAAGATAAGCGTTATACTTCGTATTGTATTCCTTAATACTACGTCTAACTAGAGTACAATCATTCACAGCTTCGCAGTTATATGCACGACTTGAAAGATACGTTAGGGAATGCAACAATTCAAGTCAAATATTACTAACCTCAAATGGAAGGATGATGTCGTCGTTGTAGCTCCTTACTTCTTCACATTCTTCAAGTCTTCGCGTAATACTTGTAATGTCTCATATCCTAATACTTTCAATCTAACCTATACGAAGTTGACTCTAGTAAATAATCAAGCGACTCTTTAAATGAGTTTTAGTTCACTAAAATATGACAACCAAACTTGACATACCAACGCTTAGTGGGTTCAGCCGAGCTATGTCTAACAATCTTCCCCTTTGTCAATTTTAGTGACAAAACTCTTACATCATATGGATAAACAATTATAAGAATTTATTACACATACGCTTGATTCCCAAATTCAACAACACAACAACCTGTATACATTCAATTCATAAATGCAGCTGTTGACATTATAATAACAATGCTAATACTCCCCCTAAAGGTAAGATAGGTAGATTTTCAATCCAAACGTCTTTGTTATTCTCATCATCATATGATATGTTACTCCCCTTTAGTCTATGCTTTACTCTTTTCGTTAGATATAACGTTTAAGCACCACTGTCTTTTCCTTAGTGATACCAAATAAATACAAATCAATATCAATATCACTTGTTTACTCCATATATTTCTCCCCCTTTTTGTCACAAAATGACAAAGGTACGAGCAAACAAAGAACAAACCGAAATGATCTTACAAATATTACAAAGAGACTTGCAACTTATAAGAGTTAAGCACGAGGGTTCCACACACCATTTTTGATAACCAATATCAAAACCGAAACTACAAAGTAATTTTGTTTTGATATGTTACCAAGGAAACAATTTCCCGAAGAAATTTTCCCTAATAGTTTAGTAAACCAAAAATCGACTAATCACCTTAGTTCCTTTGGTAAAACGATTTCACAAATACAATCGCTTGTTTGATAAGACCAAAATAAAGATCAGAATTAACTTTATTTTTCTCGTCAGGATCTAGTTATTCTTATCAATAACTTAGACCTTTCACTTTTAAACAAGACAAGTACTAGATTAGTTAACTAGCATTTCTTGTTAAGGCATTCGATTAGACTTGAATAACCGAAACCCCCGCTTTGATAAGTCTACCTAAGATCAGAATTAACTTAGTTTCTCTCATCCGGAATCGAATTGGACTAAACAATTCATCCCGAAAACATTTTCTTTTATTAATCCATAAACAATTCATACAAACCAAATAAATAAAATTACATAATTATTTACCTCAACCTGAAGCAATTTAAACAACATAGACATCAAAGTACAGCAATTGCACCGAAATTTCGTAAGCCTAAACAATTGATACCAAACAATAAAGAAAGATAACAATAGTTTTTCTTAACCGGAAACAATTGAATCACACACACATCCATACAAAAATAATGGAATAAACATCAATTGTACCGAAATTTTGTTAATCAAAAGCAATAAATATATGCAATAAAATTCAGGCTTTTCTTAAACAGGAAAACGATTAACTAACAAATTCGTCACCTCAAGTTCCGCATCCTCTTCACCTTTTTCTTCATATCTTTCCAGGGCGGATATCATCATGTTGTCATCCTCTTGCAAGAACAAAATAACAACAACAACCAACCTTTACCAGAGAAAGGTTGAAAACCGGTTTTAACTAATGCAATGCAAAAGTTGAAACCTAGAAACACATATGCTTTTATGCTAAGCCAAACGATTTAACATATTGTGACTTTTTCACATATTGTTTCAATCAGAACCCCTCATGATCCTTTAATAAAGCCTACCAACATGGCCTAGAACTCAATCCCACAAAATCAAAAAGTCACCCAAACCATAAGGGTTCACACATATGAGACCGAATATTAAGGTCATGAAAACCGAAATCAAAACATCTCATAAACATACATAGGAATAAGATAAAGCATTCAAGCACAGGCTATGTAAACGAAAACTATCACAAGAAAAATTATAAACTAATAATTTTTGTTAGAGCACTGCTCGGTGGAACTCGCATGCGTTTCTATCTCAAGCATGTTTGTCAATGTTAGTGATCAAAACTATAAGTCTTAATTTCTAGCCTATTTATAGATGTCTCGGACTAGGACATAGTTTGTGTAGTTGAGCTTAGACTTCACGACGCTTATCACTTGAAGACGAATAACTACTAAAGAGAGCTTGTGGAACTTCATCGAAAAAAGGTATGTGGAGACTTAAACTCATCTATCACTTGGAAAGTCTATTTCTACTCTATCTCCTATATTGAGACATAAGTCATGTTACGATATAGTTTTCTATATACACATTTGAGATTTCGAGCTGAGTATATCTCGCTTACATATTTCTCGAAATATGTGTTGGTAAGCTTTCGCTTCGACCAAGTTCATCTTATATCATGAGAAAATTTCCGAGTAACATCTTACATGGTTTGTGTGATACAATCATTTGGTGTAAGACTTGGAATATTTCGATAATGATTATTTCAATATCTTGAAAATTGCTTTGATGCTAATAGCGTGTGAAAACGGCTATTATCATTATAGAAGAATGTTTTAATGATTGAAATAAATAGTTTAGAATCTTGTAACCATCTTTGGATATAAGCATAGTGTGTTCGCACATTAGTGTATAAGTCCAAAACCGGGAGCCTAAAGTATGCATACTTGTGTGTACACAAAAAGGTTGTAGGATACTGGGTAAGTATTCGTACCCGTACGCATACTAGCGGAACTTCACATCCGTGAATTTCTTCTGATTTTGAAAACCAAAACCAAACTCATCTGGTTACATAAAGTACACACATCCGTACGCATACCGCTAGAAAGTTCACGTCCGTGAATTTCTGCCGAGTTTGAAAACTAAACCAAACCCAAATCCGGTTACTTAAGTACGCATACTTAAGTGGTTACTTTCTAAAATCGGTTGTACATGAACCTAAAAAATTTATCAATAATGAATGCATTCTTTGCAAACCATGGCTATAATGTTCATGTATTGATTCGAGTGAATTAAACCGATTTTGCTTCAATTGTGTTCTTGTATAAATCCATGAGAATATTGCAATTGAACAACTCTTTAACTATTTTCATTTGAGTCATTTGAACTAGTTATGGTTAAAATGAATAAGGTTGATATGAGAGTAATCATATGTCTAACCTCGGTTAACTATTTGTGAACCAACATGGTGTACACGTTTGGGTACGGTTACATAAACCTAAATGAGGGTACATTTCATTTGTGTGTAACAATCTAAGTTCGATCTAACGGTTGAAAGATATTAGCTTGGTTGAATCAGGTTTTTCATCTAACAGTGATTATTAAATGCTTTGTTACCCAGGTAACTTGGATTGCAAACCCAGATTTGAAAACTATATAAAGGAGAACTCTAACAAATGGGAAACCTAATCCCCACACCTCTTGTGTGCTACTCTTTGCGTAACTAGAGTTGATTCTCCTTTAACCTTAGGTTTCTTCTCGAGACCCTGTAGGTTAACAACTTGAAGACTTCATTGGGATTGTGAAGCGAGACCCAACTATTCTCTTTGTCGTTGCGTGATTTGATCTTGTTATTTTAATCGTGACTGAGTGCAAATGTAAAATTGGATTGAGATTTATATCTCCGATAGGCAAGATAGAAAAGTAATCACAAACACCTTCATCTCATCGTTTGTGATTCCACAATAACTTATTTCGCTAGTCGATTAAGTTTATTATGAGGAAATTGATAATACTAGGTTGTTCTTCGGGAATATAAGTCCGATTTATCAATTGGTTCCCGTTCACCTTGATTTATCAAAAGATGGAACAAAAACTCTTGGGTATTTCTGTGGGAGACAGATTTATTCAATCCTATAGACTTTTTTGTGTGAGACAGATTTGTTTATCAAGTCCTCGATTTTGGGTCGTAGAAACTCTTAGTTGTGGGTGAGATCAGCTAAGGGAATCAAGTGCGTAGTATCCTGCTGGGATCAGATACGTAAGGAGCGCAACTGTACTTTGAATCAGTGTGAGATTGATTAGGGTTCTACTACAGTCCAGTCCGAAGTTAATTGGTAGTAGGCTAGTGTCTGTAACAGCTTAATACAGTGTGGTGTTCAATCAGGACTAGGTCCCGGGGTTTTTCTGCATTTGCAGTTTCCTCGTTAACAAAATTCTGGTGTCTGTGTTATTTCTTTTCCGCATTATATTTTGTTATATAATTGAAATATCACAGGTTGTGCATTAAGATCAATCAATTTGAATATCCAACCTTGGGTTGTTGATTTACATTGATTGACACTTGAACATTGGTCTTTGGTACCGTTCAAGTAATTCCTCTTATATTCAATCGGGCTCGCAGATTTCTCTTTGCTGATTGCGGATTGAATAAAGAGTTAGAGATATTAAACTCTTTGATATACTTTATTCTAGATTGAGTCTGACTGTCTAGTTAATTCTCTAGAAAGTGTATTGGAGTAAGTCCTCTAAGATTGCCAAACGAATTGTTAGGCGTGGTTGTTAGACCCGCGCATTTTTAATTTTATTCATAAATAAGATAGTTTTATTCATAATAGACCTTATATAATTATTGAAAGAAATCAAAAACTGATGTCTATTTTTCTGGGATTAAGTATTACAACATATAACTTAATCTCTAGTGGTGCTCTTGTTGTTCACTGAGGTTTCATCAGTGTTCAAAATTTTGAAGCATGTCTCAAGAGACTTGTCTGCAACCACTTCTTGTTTCTCAAGTTTTTCAACCTGACCCTTCATATCAGCAAGATCATCTTTTGTCTCCTCAATTTTATTTTTGAGCCAATCTTGATTTTGAACCTTCATTACGAGGTTGGTTATTAGTTCTTCAAAACCTTGGATATAGTCAATCATAATATCAGAACGAACCCACTTGGTTTTGGTTGGATCTTGTAAATTATAAGCCAACAGACATGACTCATCTTGTGATCCAACTGAACTATCAGAATCATAATCAGACATGATTTTTGATATGTTTTTCTTCTTCCTTTTGGTATTGATTCCTTAACAATCCTTAACCTTTTGAGCTTCTTCCTTATTAGCCTTTGTGACAATGCGAGTTACTGGAGGCATGGTCGGTTATTTAAATAGGGATTGATCAGGGTTTCAGAATACAAGCAAGAGATAGTTTCTCTTTAAGAAGAGACAACTTTTGGACCGAAAATATCAGGAAATTCCGAAAATATTACAAAATATATTTTGTTTCCTTTGTCCGAACTTCTCACGCTGGAAGGTTTATTAAAATTCGAAAATTGTTAATAAAACCTATTTTTGGAAGATCATGATAAACATGAACACTTTTTAGATAGACATGGATTCGCAGTCATCCATACAATGTCATAGATTTTATTTTTTTGATAAACAAACAAAAAAAAGATGTGCTCTTCATTTTATTGTGCTTTTCTCATCCATAATTAAGAGCACGGAAGAGGATGAGAGTGCACAATTTCGATACAACTAAGTTGTATTGGAGTAAGCTTTTTCTAGCTTACATCGAGTATCAGAACCATAGTTCATGTTTCTCCTTGGGAATTTCTGCCCAAAATATTTTCTCCCAGAATAATGATCTTTTCTAACTCTCGAGATATGATCATGTGGAGAAGATGTATTGATGTGAGAATTTCCAGGGATAGATAA
Source organism: Papaver somniferum (assembly GCF_003573695.1). NCBI lineage: Eukaryota > Viridiplantae > Streptophyta > Magnoliopsida > Ranunculales > Papaveraceae > Papaver > Papaver somniferum. The sequence continues at coordinate 67,863,166 of NC_039361.1, forward strand.
ATCTCTCTTAATTCTATCAATGAGATTTTCATAAGATTTTCTCATTCTAAGGATTTCCTTATGATGCACATCAGCATGATTATCTGAAACAATTATGGGGAATTCCTGATTGTTTTCTTTGGCAGAGATTCTCTCTTTCCCTTTCTTCTGGAATCGTTCTTCATCAAAATAAGAACTGCTTCGATACGGGCGAGGAGGAACCTTTTTCCAGAAGCGATTATCAACTCTTTCCTCTGATTCTTTTGAGTTGATCTTATCGGGTAGTGGTATATTCTGTCTTTCTACTGAGGAATGGTCTTTCAGTTTTTTAAGACAAGAAACTTCTTTCAATATCTTTACCACCGTATTTTGAAGAAGTATAAGTTTCCTGTCAAGTGACTGAAAGTTGTATTCCTTAAGAATCGGTTCAAAGTTTCCTTTGGATAAGATTTCGTCTGATCATCAGTAGATGTAGAAGATGGTTTCTCATCCTCTTCTGACTTGATATAGTTAGGCAAACTAACATCATCTTGATCTGTTTCAGATGTGACTAAACCAGTTTTATCACAGTCTGTAAAAGTCAAGCAAGGAATTTTAGTTTCCTCAAAATCAGAAGAAATCACAACATCATCATTATTCATAGTCATAAGATGTGTCTCTTTATCTTGAGTAAGAGATTTACCAAGAGCTTCTAATTGGACAATGAGATCCATATTCTCTTTGGCTAGAAGATTCAATTGAATATCTTTATCTCTAATCTCATTCTTAAGAAGATTTGACTCTGTCTTTAATATCAGTACTTTTGTATACAAAGATTTTATAGGCTTTAAGAGTTTTACCAACTCTTTATCAGCATCTTCTTTTCCATCAGAGAACGACACAGATGTTTTCGCAACTCCTGGATCATGAGTTAACGAAGTCGTAACATCTTCAACTTTTGAGTATTCATACTCTTGCATAACGTTAACTGAATCATTCATAGATTCAATTTCTTATAGGTTGGATCGCTGATAGACACATTTTTGTGTCTGAATTGTCTTCAATATCTCTATTGCTAGTGCTTGATTTTGTACTTATTATGGTGTTTTTATGTTTGTGTAGGTGTTTTTGGAGAAATACACGTGTGTGGAAAAAGTAGCTCAAAAAGTGCTATTTGGACCCCCGGAGAAAAGTACTAAAGGCATCCTCATTTTGGATAAGGGGTACCCCAGGACACCCCCAAAGGAAGCTGCTATCGGCACCCCTACTCTGGATAGGGGGAAACCATTTCTTCCCCACGGTTTGAACATTTTTGGCGGGAAATAATGGCCATCAGAAGAACAAATTTCTGGTTCGAGATTTGGGATGATTTAGCGAGACTCAATGGCTGGGTCTGCAGGGGAAGACTTGATTGGGCTTATCAGGCTTGGTAAAGGCCTTTGGTTCGGTTGAATTTGGTTAGATAAACCGAGAGAAGGAAACAGAGTGCCACGGGTTATAGTTAGTCCATTCCGATTTCTATGTGTGTGATCGAGAGATTTTATTGTGCCCGCTCCATGTTATACCACTTCTGGATGATGACTCAACGTGTTCGGTGTCTTATGTCACGAGAAAACAGCATATGGAGTTAAATCTGGGAAGAAAATATTCCCAAGATATTTTTCTTCAAAGCCGAGTAATGGAAGATTATATGCAGTTATGATGGGAGATTTGGGCGCAGTGAGGTTATATAAGTCGTTGAGGGTCAGTAGAGGCGGGTACGGAGAGTTTGGGAGAGTTTAAAACACCACAGTGCAGAGAAAAATCGAGTTGCAGAGCTACCATTTCTGCTTCTGCATAACTGAAGAACACGAAGAACAAACCAAGACAGTCGTTTATCAACAGTGTTAACGACACAGAGGCGTGGGTCTTAGAAGATACAGCAACAACGACAGTTTCCTTTTATCATTCTCTGTAACAACGTTTTGCAATAATTATAAACGTTGCAAACACCCGATTTTCATCATTTTCTCTCCATTTCATCTTTGTAAACAATTTTTGAAGCAATGAACAAATATTTTGAGCGTGTTTACACAATGATGAGCTAAACCCATCCTCTGGGACGAAGGAGGAATCTATTTCAGCAATGAAAAGTGGTAATATCTAATTTATGCAATTATTATATGATTAGTTTCCTAGATAAATAAATTGATAAAATGGTTTTTGTTAAACAATTGTCATTTCAATTGATGGAGCATGCTAGCCTAGGGTTTTGATGTCCCATACTTTCGATCTACAGTTGTTATTTCTAAAAAATCAACTATTGCAATATTAAGAATCAATTTGAATGCATGATTTGCATGATTATAATTAGAGAATATAAATCACTTTGATATTGGTAAATAGTGGATTCCATAGCCCCAGTCTTCTCCATATTTTTCATATCGCTTTTATTTAAGTTTGCTATATTTTTAGTCTTAAAATTATTAAATCTAGAATCTTTTGCTTTCACAAGTCTCAACGAACCTATTACTACTACAACATCATTGAAAAATAGCATCAAATTTTGGCGCCGCCGATGCAGACTTTTCTTTAGGCTAGAGTTTTTAGATTTTTTTTTTTTAGGTTTTTATTTGTTCTTCTTTACGTTTTTGCGTTTTTGTCTTTTCCTTACAGATTTTGGAATTTGGAGTGAAGGAAAAATTTGCCAAAGATTTTGGTGAATACTTAAAGATTTGGAGTAAAAGCAAAGCGAAAGGAGCGAAAGAAAAGAAGAAGAAAAATTAATTAAAAAAAAGAAAAGAGAGAGAGACATTTTATTTTGTTTTTATTCTTTAGAGTTTTTTTTTTTTTTAGACTTTCATTTTCTTTTGCACTATATGTTTGGACTATGGACTGTAGACTTTGAGACTTTTTTTTTTAAAAACCCTACGGAAGGGTAGTTTAAATATAAACTGTTTGCAGAGAAGGACGGCGATTACGATATCGCCTCGGCTTCTCGGGTTCGTACATGACATAGGAGTCGTGGTACGAGTCGACTTCAGCGGTTCATCCCCCGTCTGGAACGGGAGGTAAGTTTATCTAAACACCCGTGAATCCCCTATCAGCGGGTTTACTATATTCCTTCGTTTGCATATATGCTGAGGAATTGAAAACGGCTGCTTTAGTTTCCTAATAAAGGGAAAGGATTGGCCATACAAGATAAGGGTTCGGATTTCATCACTGTTCTCTTCTTTCCCGCCTTAGGAAAACAAAACCAAACGCGAACCTAAGCCTAAAATTTTGACTAGAACGAAACCTATAAGGTAACGAGCTTAATAGGAAAGTCGTTCGAAAAATATTGGTTACTCTTTTGAGCATACTTTGAAGTTCATGATGGTTTCTGTGAGTTGAATACGCCGCCTTGTAACGCCGGTGAGGCCTTGGGTATCAAAGCTCCACTGAGATTCCCTCGTCTCTATTCAACTTACTTTAAATCAGACTGATTCCATAGGGGTTTGCTTAAATTGTAACGAATTCCCTTTCGAAGGATTAGAAGCTGGTCTAGAAACAATCTAAGTGGATCCATCATGCTTTTTGTTTGCTAGAAATCAGTAGGTCTGCTGTGGTGGAGTCATCCTTGTTTGTGTTTGCATAGAAATTCCCTTCCTTTTAGGACTTTTCTTTTTCTTTTTGTTTTTTCTAGTGTATGCCCGAGGTCATTTGAGAGCGGGCTTGGAAAAGAAACATTCTAGGTCGTTTGATTAGCGACAAACCTTGTAGTTCTTCTTGTGAAGGCGGGGAGCTCGAAGACTCTTATTTTGAGAGCCCTGTCTTTGGAAATTTCAGCTTTAAAAACTTGAAAATTAGTGAAGAAAGTACTCCTAGTCCTTTGTTAGTGCTAGAAATGGCAACTTTGAAAGCTTTATTAAACCCAACTAGGACCTCTCGTCCGTCTTGTATCGAGTTAGCTGAAACCGAGGCAAATTATGAACTCAAACCTGGGACTTTACAGATGCTCCCAATCTTTTTAGGAAAAGAGAATGAGAACCCCTATTTTCATGTTAGGGAATTTGAGGAAGTTTGTAGTACTCTGAAAATTAAAAACCTTAGTGATGATGCGTTGAAACTTAGGTTATTCCCATTTTCCTTAAAAGATAAAGCCAAATATTGGCTGTATAGTTTGGATTCTGAGTCAATTGAAACCTATGACCAACTTACATCTACCTTTATACAGAAGTTTTTCCCAAGGCACAAAACATCGTCTATTAGGACACAAATCTGAACTTTTACTCAACAAGAGGGAGAATCTTTATATAGGTATTTATAAAGGTTCAGTGACTTAATATCTCAATGTCCTCATCATGGTTTAGCGAAGGTTAGGTTAGTTCAGATCCTCTACGAGGGTTTAGATTATTCAACAACAACCATGGTTGAGTCCTTATGCACAGGTGGGTTTGAGAATAAAACTGTTGATGAGGCGATGACATTTTTGAATGAAATCGCCGATAAGACCCAACAATGGGAAAATAGTAGGGAACCCCATAAAACAATTCTTCTAAGTAGAGGAAATGTCAATAGGGTAGAAGGATCTTATGAGTCAGATGCTAAAATATCATCCATAGCCAAAAGGTTAGAAGCCTTAGAATTAGGTCATTCTAGTGGTAATAGTGGTAGAATAGGGCCGTTTTGGTAAAGCCATACTGTTGAGGAGCAAGCCAATGCTCTTTATAACAACACTAGATTTGATAACCGTCAGAAGCTTGACCCATATTCAGAAACCTATAACCCTGGGTGGAGAAACCATCCCAACCTTTCTTGGTCTAAGGGCCAGAATCAAGGTCAGTCTAGTAACTCTCAAGTTCCCCCAGGTTTTGGCTATACTAAGAATCCTTCAGCTCAGGCACAGTTTCAGAACCCTTCGGATAATAAGATTATGAGTTTAGAAGAGTCTCTTGCTTTGTTAACTCGTAACACTGTGCAGTATCAGCAATCTGTTGCTCAAGGTTTTGAAGAAAATAAGAGAATAGGTCAGGTTAACTCTCAGGCTATTTCCCAGTTGAAAACCCAGGTTAGTCAGATAAATAAGTCTTTAAGAGAAAGAGGTGAGTTTCCTAGTCAAACTCAACCCAATCCTAGAGGAATTAATGAAATAGGTGAAAGACCATCTGATCATGTAAATGTTATTAAAACCCTTAGGAGTGGTAGAGTGATAGAAAACAAGGTTTCCATGCCTGATAGTGAACATGCTGTAGTTCACCCTTCTGAACCAGAAACTGAGGAGACTGATACAGTCTCTAAAGAGAAAAATGAGGGTCATATTGAGCCCGCCTTTGTTCCTAGAGCCCCATTCCCACAACTCCTAGTTCCAACTAAGAGGGAGTACACCTTTAATGATATATTGGAGGTTTTTAAGAAGGTTACTATCAACCTCCCATTGTTAGATGCGATAAAGCAGATTCCCGCTTATGCCAAGTTTCTTAAGGATATGTGTAAGCGAAAGCGAAAACTTAGTGCCCAGAAGAAATCCTTTCTAGGTAGTCAAGTGAGTTCCATTATTCAGAATACCACTACTCCTAATTATAAAGACCCAGGGTCCCCTACCATTTCTTGCACAATAGGTAAATATCGTGTTGAGAAATCTTTGCTTGACTTAGGATCCAGTGTGAACTTACTTCCATACCATGTGTACCTTAAGCTAGGACTTGGTGAGATGAAACCTACCCAGATAACACTTCAGTTAGCTGATAGGTCCGTTAAAATTCTTCGTGGTGTAATCGAGGATGTTCTTATAGAGGTCGACAAGTTTATATATCCAGTGGATTTTGTTATTCTAGATACCCAACCTGTCCCCGACCCAGAGAACCAAATACCAGTGATTTTAGGTCGCCCATTTTTAGCTACATCCAATGTGATCATTAACTGTCGAAATGGTATTATGAATTTGTATTTTGGTAATATGATTATTGAGCTGGAAATTTTTAATATTAGTAAGGTACCCTCTGAACTAGATGACTCGAACATAGAAGAGGTGAACATGATAGGAACATTAGTCGAAGAGTCATTACCAAACACTTTGTTAGAAGATCCATTAGATAAATGCCTAGATCACTTTGGGATTGATTTTGATGATGATAATGTGATTAATGAGGTGAATGCTTTGTTAGACTCAACCCCTTTGTTAGACACTAATAATGGATGTAAACCTAAGTTCAAAACACTACCAGTTTCTAAGTCTACCCTAGTTCCTTCGTTAGAAGAGCCTCCTAAGTTGGACCTAAAACCATTGCCAGATACCCTGCAATGTGTGTTTTTAGGACCGCCCGACCTGTGATTGTAGCATCCGACTTGGATAGTAATCAGGAAAGCAGGCTAGTAACCGTCCTTCAGAACAACAAGGAAGCTTTAGGGTGGACCATAGCAGACATTAAGCGTATATGTCCCACTGTTTGTATGCATCGGATCTATTTAGAGAGTGACACCAAACCTTCTAGGGAGATGAAACGTCGACTAAACCCTAATATGAAAGAAGTAGTTCGAACCGAGGTTCTTAAGCTGTTAGATGCAGTAATTATCTACCCCATTTCAGACAGTAAGTGAGTCATCCCCGTTCAGGTTGTTCCCAATAAATCCGGTATTACTGTAGTCCAGAATGATAACAATGAGTTAATCCCAACCCGGGTGACCACGGGTTGGCGTGTCTGTATTGACTATAGGAAATTGAACAAGGTCACTAGGAAGGACCTTTTTCCCCTTCCCTTCATCGACCAAATGCTAGAGAGATTAGCTGGACGTATCCATTATTGCTTTTTAGATGGATACTGCGGTTATAATCAGGTTGTCATAGCCCCAGAAGACCCAGAGAAAACCAATTTTACCCGTCCCTTTGGTACCTTTGCGTATAGACGCATACCTTTCGGGCTATGTAATTCCCCTGCGACCTTTCAGCGTTGTATGCTGAGCATATTTTTTGACATGGTAGAACGATTCTTAGAGGTCTTTATGGATGATTTTTCAGTGTTTGGTTCGTCTTTCGATGAGTGCTTGCATCATTTGTCATTAGTTTTGACTAGGTGTAAGGAAAATAATTTAGTGCTTAATTGGGAGAAATGTCACTTCATGGTTCGTTCAAGAATTGTTCTAGGGCATATCGTATCTTCGAAGGGTATAGAGGTAGATAAAGCCAAATTTGACCTTATTAAAACTTTACAGGTCCCAAAAACCGTGAGAGATATTAGGTCATTCTTAGGGCATGCAGGTTTTTAACGTCGATTCATTAAGGAGTTTAGCTTGATTTCTAGACCTCTTTGCAATTTGCTTGCAAAATATGTTAAGTTTGTCTTTGATGATGCTTGTTTAGAGGCTTTTGAGAAGCTTAAGACTTCACTCACTACGGCCCCCATAGTCCAGGCACCCAACTGGAACCTACCCTTTGAGATCATGTGTGATGCTTCAGATTATGCTATTAATGTTGTGCTACGTCAGCGAGAAAACAAATTACTTCATGTGATTTACTATGCTAGAAAAACTCTGAATGATGCCCAGTTGAACTATACCACTACCGGGAAGGAACTGTTAGCCATTGTGTTTGCCTTAGACAAGTTTAGACCCTATCTCTTAGGTTCTAATATCATGATATATACTGATCATGCTTCTTTGAAATATCTTCTGTCTAAAAAGGATACGAAACCTAGATTGATTAGGTGGATCCTTTGGTTGCAAGAGTTTTCTCCAGACATTAGAGACAAAAAGGGTGCCGAAAATGTAGTAGCAGACCACTTTTCTAGGCTAGTTGTTGATTTCCCTGATGATTCCCTTCCTATAAGGGATGGTTTTCCTGATGAACAACTGTTCTGTGTTACCCAATTACTTTGGTATGCAAATATAGTGAACTATCTTGTTACTGGTCGAATGCCCGAACATTGGGGTAAACAAGATCGTCTAGGTTTTTAGCCGAGGTGAAACACTTCTTTTGGGATGATCCTTATTTGTTTAAGTATTGTCCATACCAGATTATTAGGAGATGTATACCTGAGAATGACCAGTCCAATATTATTTCCTTTTGTCATGATCATGCTTGTGGGGGTCACTTTAGTGCTAAGAAGACTGCTGCTAAGATATTGTAGTGTGGATTCTATTGGCCTTCGTTGTTTAAAGACTCCCATAGTCACTGTGTTACTTGTGAGCGTTGCCATAAATCAGGAACCATTTCCTGTAGGAACATGATGCCCTTGAACCCTATTTTAGTTGTTGAGGTCTTTGATGTGTGGGGTACTGACTTTATGGGTCCGTTTCCTAATTCTTTTGGTAACCTATACATCCTTGTCGTTGTATACTATGTCTCTAAGTGGATTGAGGCGGTTGCGTGTAAAACCAATGACCATAGGTTTGTGGTTGAGTTATTGAAAGATAATATACTTACACATTTTGGTACACCGCGTGCTATAATTAGTGATGGAGGGTCGCACTTTTGTAATGGAACTTTTAGGCTTTTGATGAAGAAATATGGCATTACACATAAGGTATCTACCCCATATCATCCACATACTAGTGGTAAAGTAGAGGTTTCCAATAGGGAGATGAAACGTATATTAGAGAAAACAGTTAATCCTAATCGGAAATACTGGTCGTCTAGGCTTACTGATGCCTTATGTGCTTACCGTACTGCGTTTAAGATCCCCATTGGAATGTCACCTTATCGACTTGTGTATGGCAAGGCATGTCACTTACCTGTTGAGTTAGAACATAGAGCATATTGGGATGTTAAACAACTAAATTTTTCACTCGACAAGGCAGGAGCCCATATGAAACTCTAGCTCAATGAGTTGGAAGAAATTCTTAGAGATGCATACGATAGTGCTAAGGAGTATAAAAACAAAATTAAACTTGTGCATGATAAGAATACTTTAAGAAAGTCATTTTCTCCAGGTCAAAAAGTTCTTCTGTATGATACCCGCTTGCATCTTTTCCCTGGGAAGTTACGTTCTCGGTGGACGAGTCCTTTTTATTGTTCGCACTGTCTTTCCTCATGGAGCTGTTGAGATCGAGACACCGGATGGTAGTAGTTCTTCGAAGGTTAACGGTCAGATATTGAAACCCTTTTTAGAGCCCTTTCCTACAGGTGATGTTGAGGAGGTCCCTCTGGAGGACCCTGTTTACCCTTGATTGACCATCGAGGCGATTGTATGTTGTATATTAGTTTTTGATTTCTCTCTTCACACAGATACTATCTTTCCGACTTCTCTCTTTACTGATTCCTCATGTTACTTTACTTTTTGGTATTGCTCTTTCATTAGAAACATTGAGGACAATGTTAGATTTAAGTTTGGGGGTGGGGAAGAAACTTTTTGTTAGATTTTCGTTGCAATAAATAAACTCCAGAGCCTACAAATTTATGCTTATTAAGGTTGGCACTAACCAATCTAAGTGGATGGGAACATCTTGGTTGTAGGAGTTGAGGAACCAATCTGATTAGATGGAAACATCTAAAGAGTCTACTTATAAAAGCACAGAGCTCATGTGTTAGAATTAAAAAAAAACATGGTAGTTTCGCTGTATATCGTTGAATCCTAATCCCTTCTGTTTTTATTTCTTAAGTGATTTGGTGGGGCACACGATTCAAGTTGTTACCGTTGCTAGGTGATATAGTGTGACTGAGATACAAAAAAAAAAAAAAAATTGAGACCAGACCATCAGACCAACCAGAATAAATTCAATAAAGTCGACCACTGGTGCCTTGTATATGCCAGTTGTGTTGACCTAGAGTTAGGTTTATCGACCACTGGTCCCCTTGTATATGCCAGTTGTGTTGATATTAGTCAGACCGGTATCTCAGTCCATTAGGATAGGTTCATCTTGGCAGAGGCCTTTAGACAGATATGGGAAACACCATTCACTTTAAACCATCTATTTTTTCTCTTTATCCATCTTCTTAATCTTTCCATGTGATTGGTTGACTCCGGTTATGATGTCCATAAACTATCTGAGTAGAGCTCTGTCACTTATATATGAATTTTAGTATGCTGAGTGCAAACTCGTGTACAACAATTGGAATTTCGCATCAGGGTACTTCCTCCTGTAGTCAATGAGAGTATGCCAACCAAGGAGATTCTTTAGTGCCTTCCAAGGTTCTGCGTAGATAGCTAGGGTCTGGAGTAAAGGTTTTTTGGGTACACCTCTGGTAAACCCTCCGGAGACAACACTCCGCCGCCAGGGCCACCTAGCGGTTTAACGGCTTGCTGCACGTGCTAAGTGTAGTCATTTTATTTTCTAGATTAGTTTTGCTTGAGGACTAGCAAATAATAAGTTTGGGGGTATTTGATAGACACATTTTTGTGTCTGAATTATCCTAAGTATCTCTATTGCTAGTGCTTGATTTTGTACTTATTATGGTGTTTTTATGTTTGTGTAGGCATTTTTGGAGAAATACACTTGTGTGGAAAAAGTTGCTCAAAAAGTGCTATTTGGACCCCCGGAGAAAAATAAGGCACCCTCATTTTGGATAAGGGACACCCCAAGACACCCCCAAAGGCAGCTGCTATCGGCACCCCCACTATGGATAGGGGAAACCCTTTCTTCCCCACGGTTTGAACATTTTTGGCAGGAAATAATGGCCAGCAGAAGAACAAATTTCTGGTTCGAGATTTGGGATGATTTAGAGAGACTCAATGGTTGGGTCTGCATGGGAAGACTTGATTGGGATTATCAGGCTTGGTAAAGGCCTTTGCTTCAGTTGAATTTGGTTAGATAAACCGAGAGAAGGAAACAGAGTGCAACGGGTTATAGTTAGTCCATTCTGAGTTCTATGTGTGTGATCGAGAGATTTTATTGTGCCTGATCCATGTTATACCACTTATGGATGATGAATCAACGTGTTCGGTGTCTTATGTCACGAGAAAACAACATGTGGAGTCAAATCTGGGAAGAAAATATTCCCGAGATATTTTTCTTCAAAGCCGAGTAATGGAAGATTATATGCAGTTATGATGGGAGATTTGGGCGCAGTGAGGTTATATAATTCGTTGAGGGTCAGTAGAGTAGAGGCGGGTACGGAGAGTTTGGGAGAGTTTAGAGCACCACAGTCCAGAGAAAAATCGAGTTGAAGAGCTACCATTTCTGCTTCTGCATAGCTGAAGAACACGAAGAACAGACTAACCAAGACAGTCGTTTATCAACAGTGTTAACGACACAGAGGCGTGGGTCTTAGAAGCTACAACAACAACGACAGTTTCCTTTTACCGTTCTCTGTAACAACGTTTTGCAATAATTAAAACGTTGCAAACACCCGATTTTCATCATTTTCTCTCCATTTCATCTTTGTAAACAATTTTTGAAGCAATGAACAAATATTTTGAGCGTGTTTACACAATGATGAGCTAAACCCATCCCCTGGGGCGAAGGAGGAATCTATTTCACCAATGAAAAGTGGTAATCTCTAATTTATGCAATTATTATATGATTATTTGCCTAGATAAATAAATTTATAAAATGGTTTTTGTTAAACAACTGTCATTTCAATTGATGGAGCATGATAACCTAGGGTTTTGATGTCCCATACTTTCGATCTACAGTTGTTATTTCTAAAAAATCAACTATTGCAATATTAAGAATCAATTTGAATGCATGATTTGCATGATTATAATTAGAGAATATAAATCACTTTGATATTGGTAAATAGTGGATTCCATAGCCCCAGTCTTCTCCATATTTTTCATATCACTTTTATTTAAGTTTGCTATATTTTTAGTCTTAAAATTAAATCTAGAATATTTTGCTTTCACAAGTCTCAACAAACCTATTACTACTACAACATCTTTGAAAAATACCATCAATCGCACCAAACACAAATTGTTAGATCTTTTCGTATTTTCCTGCTCTGATACCAATTGAAAAGACGAGGGTATCCAAATATACCTCAATCTAAAACTTTTACACCTATAAGTCCTTTCTCTGAAAGTGATTGTCTGTGGACTAAGTCGATACAATACAATTAATCGGTTCACACTTCGTGTCATCGTCTATGGATACGAGATCGAGACAATACGACAACAAGATAAGTTGTGTGATTGAGTATGGATACAAGATCGAGACAATACAACAATGAAGTATGTTTACTTGATAAAAGGTCCGGACTTAGCCAAACACAATAGGATTGCTATCAAGTAAATATGAATTAACGTTTGTGTATTTTACTTCTAATTATAATAAAACAATTATTATTACGGAAATAGAAAAGTAAAAGACACAACAAGATTTTGTTAACGAGGAAACCTCAAATGCAGAAAAACCTCGGGAACTTGTCCAGAATTGAATACTCTCAGGATTAAGCTGTTATACAAAATCTAAACCAACTTCGTATAGTTGAGACCAAGCAACTAAACCTATAGTTCACCTAGTTTCGTCTGTATACCTGCGCCTCCAACTTGTAATAAGTAACGCACTTGGAACAATTCCTTTGGTTCGTATTTGTTTGAGGATGAAAACAGTTTCTGCTGATTTTGGTAATTTCGAGTGTGTGGGTGAGAAACGAGTATAAACCCTAAATAATGTACTGCAAGGGAATACTTTGATTCGAGAGATCAATCTGTACAAATCCGGCCTAAACCAAGAAATGTCCGTTCCAGACTTGCTTCGGTCACAAAGTGAAGGAGAAGGGTTGGTCTAGGTAGGGAAGCAGAGAGAGTGTTGAGACCAGAATAGTTGATTCATGAAGAGTAGTTGTTTGACGACTTGTATCAGAAAGTGGAAATCTAACAGATGGGAAAGCTAACAAGTGATTTATGAGTGTTGTATTCTCCTGACCAAAACTTGTCCTTTGGTGGAAATAGGTGAAACCTATTTATACAAGTCGCAACAAAACGTACCCTGATCTCGTAAGAAGTGGAAACGGTTGAGTAAATGGAAGAACGCGGTAACATGTAACACCTGGAATTTATGTTTCCATGATGAAGGAAACGTTTCACCATTACTTCCTGTATTTACTAACCGCCTCATTCTTATGACACTTTCTTGTAACGGGCGTCGTGTACGCCGCACGCTGTAAACCGCCAGACCAATACCCTGATGAGCATCCCCCAGTTTGTGACATGTTTTGATGTCTCGAGTGTTTTCGTGAAAAACGTGTAGCATGTTTCTATTGTTTGGCAAGTTAATATTGGGATTCTTGCTGGTTCGGTGGTGACTTTCGACGGCCGAGATTTCGCATCTTGAAAGAAAGGTTAGCCGTTGATTGTGGTAACCTTCCGTTGGTAGCCGGTGGCGTGGCCACGGTGCTATCACGGCTTGCGCATGCTCTTGGCGTGGCTAATTATGGTTTGGTGCTGTGACCAAAGAATTGACATAGCTAAGTATGTGCCGTGGCCAAAGAGTTGGCAGCGTAGCCAAAGGTTGACACAAGTCGTTTGGTGGCAAGTTTGTACGGCTAAGATCTGCACCTCAGGAGGAAGGATAGCCGTTGATTGTTGCAACCTTCCGTTTGGCAGCAAGTGGCATGGAGGCACGGACGGCATGGCTTTGGAGTGGCCAAATCAGGGCTTTGGCACCGTGGCCAAGAGTTGTCACCGTATCCAAGAGATTGCCACAAATCGTTTGGTGGCAAGTTTTTAGGCTAAGATCTGCATCTCAGGAGGAAGGACAACCGTTGATTGTTTCCACCTTCCGTTTGGAAGCCAGCGGAATGGAGGCATGGCCGGCATGGCTTTGGCGTGGCAAAATTAGGGCTTTGGAACCGTGGCCAAGAGTTTGCACCGTAGCCAAGAGATTTCCACAAGTCGTTTGGTGGAAAGTTTGTACGATTGAGATCTGCATCTTAAGAAGAAGGATAACCGTTGATTGTTGTCACTTTCCGTTTGGTAGCCAGCAGCATGAAGGCATGGCCGGCATGGCTTTGGCGTGGACAAATTAGAGCTTTGGCACCATGGCCAAGAGTTGGCACCGTATCCAAGAGATTGCCACATGTCGTTTGGTGGCAAGTTTGTATGGCTGAGATCTGCATCACATGAGGAAGGACAGCCGTTGATTGTTGCAACCTTCCTTTTGGCACCCAGCGGCATGAAGGCATGGCCGGCATGGCTTTGGCACGGTTTAGGCGCGACCAAGCTAGTTTTTGGCATAGTTTTAGGCGCGGAAAAAATTAGGATTTTGGTATAGTTTAGGCGCGACCAAAATTAGGGCTTGGCATTGGGCCAAAAGTTTCCAAGCGTTTGGTTGCGAAATTGGACGTCTGAGATTTGTATCTCAGAGGGAAGGGTGGTCGTTGATTGTTGCAACCCTTCGTTTGGCAGCCAGCGGTATGGAGGCATGGCTGACATGGCTTTGGCATGGTTTAGGCGCGACCAAGCTAGGATTTTGGCATAGTTTTAGGCGCGTCCAAAATTAGGGTTTTGGCATAGTTTAGGCGCGTCCAAAATTAGGGATTGGCATTGGGCCAAAAGTTGCCACGCGTTTGGTGGCGAACTTGGACGGCTGAGATTTGCATCTCAGAAGGAAGGGTGGCCGTTGATTGTTGCAACCCTTCGTTTGGCAACCAACAACATGGAGGCATGGCCGACATGGATTTGGTGCGGAGGTGTGGATGGCATGGCATGCCATTGGCACGATGGTGCGGCTGGCATGGTTGGCATGCCTTTGGCGCGAAGATGTGGCTGACACGACATGCCATTGGCACGGTGGTGCGGCTGGCATGGTTGGCATGCCTTTGGCGCGGAGATGTGGATGACATGGCATGCCATTGGCACGGTGGTGCGGCTGGCATGGTCGGCATGCCTTTGGCGTGGAGATGTGAATGGCATGGCATGCCATTGGCACAATGATGCGGTTGGCATGCCTTTGGCATGGAGATGTGGCTGGCATAGCATGCCATTGGCACGGTGGTGCGGCTGGCATGGTCGGTTTGCCTTTGGCGCGAAGATGTGGCTGGAATGCCATGCCATTGGAATGTTTGGCTAGCATGCCTTGCTGACATGTGTAAAGATGACGCCAGTCAGTACCGAGGGCTCTGCCATGGAGCATGACATATATATAAAAAAGGTACCTAAGTAATTTTACGCATACATGTTGAATGGTTCAATAAATGTGCTAGTGGCGACATTATTACTCAAGTGTGACGTCACTGTTTGACTAAGTTTTTACGATTTTAACCCTAAGCTAAAAACCACCATCAACATTATGTCCCCTGCTTAGCTTGGAACAAGGGCTTTGTTGGAAGGTAAGCATAAGATGGTGACAGACAAGGACAAAATCGAAACGGCAAGTCATGAAGAGATGGTTAGGAAGATCCGTCTAACCTTTTTCGGGAGATAAGGAGAATTTGTGATTCTTATGTTGGTGGCTTTGCGTAGATTTTGCTCGTGGTGCTGCTAGCTAGGCCGGGGAGTGGTTGGCGTTGCTGAATTGGCTTGGCAATCCGTTGACATGGTGTGGCTTAAAACGAAGCCGCTAGCGTTAGTCGGCTTCGAATGGGAGCCGCAGGTATTGTGCGGCTTGGAATGGAGCCACAGGCATTGTATTGGCTCGGAATGGATCCGCCAGCGTAGTATTGGATTGGAACAGGGCCGTTAATGTAAACTCGGCGTGGGCGCTGGCATGGCGTGAGCGTTGGCAGGATCTTGGCATGGCGTGAGCGTTGGCGTGGGCTTGGCATGGCGTGAGCGTTGGCATGGGCTTGGGCACTGGCTTGGTGTGTCATGGGTGCTGGCACTGCATGGTGTGGGCGCTGGCATGGCGCGACGTTGGCTTGGTGTGGCGCAGATTGTTGGCATCGTGGAGCTTGTTCTTACGGTCCCAATTGCCTTTTTCCATACATAGCTCAAATAGGAAATCCTTTCCTTATTCAAATTCCAAAAGTGTCACGCCTATAAAAGGGGTTTTCTCTCCTTTTTATCTTGTATATTTGTTCTCACGTCCTTGTGCTAGCTGTAGAGTGGTAGCAATAAAGCGGGAAAGCATATTGCAGGTATGTATTCCATCGTTTCTCTTTCAATCTTTTTTTTTGTACTGGTACAAACCCTAGCCATAGGTGTATCTTCCATGAACTTGTAGAAATATTTCAAGCGTGAACACCGCAGTAATGTTAGCCACCTCAATTATTATGCAAAATAGGAATGCACGGGCAGGTGACTGCCACCAATTCATTTCCCACGAAAACCTAGTTTTTAGGGTTTCCTCATTTTCCTTGGGGTGACCGTGTGCATAGTTTCCGTGGTGGGGGCGTGATTTCTTGGTCGGGTGCGTACTTTCCGCTGCAAGGTACGACTTTGGCAAAGGGCGTGCTTTCCGCGGCAACGTAGGGTTTGCCAGTCCCCCATTTGTTCGGTTATGAGCTTATGACTTGCAATTTAAAACATATTGGTTCGCGTCCAAAATGCATTTTCCGTTGTTGATAAAGTAGTTTTCATGCACTTTGTAGTAACTTCTCTTCGTACCCCTTTCTTTGTTGTAGTTGAAAGCATAAGTATCTTAAGAAGGTTTCGTTAGGATGCCGCCTGAGAAAATCCCTGCCGCGGCTTTGAAAAATATTGGAAGCTCTAGGCCAAACATGGATGATGAATTTTTCACAATTTCCGCCAAAGATAGGAGAAATCATCCTAAGTTTGTGCCCGTCCTTCTGACCGGTTCAGAGGGTGAAGGAGACACCCAGTCGGTTCGACCAAGTTGTGTAATACGATTTTTCCTTCAGAGGAAAGAGTATCCTGCTTCTTCCATTGACTTCAGAATCTGTCAGAGTCCGTTGCGTTCTTTCGAAAAGTGGATGCAATTCATGATAAGTCAGGACTGTGTAAAAGAAAATTTGATCAAAGCGCAAATCATTGGCGTTATCACATCTTATGCGGCGCTTCAAATCAGGAAAGATATCCCGAGCTTAGTTGCTTTCGTCTCTCGATGGTGTCCAGACAGTCACACATCCATATGCAGGTGGGGTGAAATGACTGTCTCTTTGGAAAGTGTGTCTGTCTTGCTGAACGTTCCCATAACAGGGAATCTTGATATCACCTTATCTGAAGATGAAGAAAAAATGCACGCTGCTCTCGTTGCGGAATAAAAACGAGACGAGGAGTTTCTACAGCCGGTGGGTGTCTCAATGGTTCACATATGAGTCAGAGCCGGATCAAAAGAATAGTACGTTTCATGTCACGACATTCTTGGTTCTTTGGTTATCCAGGGACATTTTTGACGACGGCTATGGTAAGAAGGAAATAAGACAGGGTCTCATTTAATTTGCCATCAGATTAGCGAAAGTTGTTGTTCTCCCCATTGGCGGCTTGTTTCTCGGTTCTCTGTACACACATTTGGATCATCTGGTTGCGGACATGCGTGCTTCAAACGGCTACATGAAAGTGGAATCGTACGTCTATGTTGCTTTTCTTCAAGCATGGTTGTAGGATCATTTCGAGAAGTGCGCTCCCAAACCGCTGGCTTTACTTCCTGAGTCTTGAGGTGGTTCTAGGATACTTCGCTGGGTGAACAGGCGCCCAAGATCTGGCTTGAACCTGGTTGACTTCCTTGACAACTCCTACACAATCAACTTTCGTCCATGGGCTCCGGTGCACGGATCCATAGTTATAATAGACACTTTTTCCTCTGTTCCGAATACATCTATGCTTTCTGAAAAGAATACGAGCATTGGCGAGGTTGTGTTCATGCGAAGTTGCATGCCTGGTTATGTACCATCTTTCTTTCGAGGATCTTGTCAGGAAGTCTCTTACAACATTGACAGGGCATCTCGACATATGGGATTTGACCAAGGGGTCCCTCTTCCTCGTCAGTCGGTCGTTCCAGATAACTTGTTGCCATCTGCTCTTGATGTTAGTGCTCTTGCGCCGGGTATAAGTCTTCCCTTCTTGCTCTCGACACGAAATCCGACAACAACTTCCAAGTATAACATATTATGGCAGGACGAGTTCCTTGCCATTCATGGATTCGTGAGTGGCATAGTGAAGAATACCCGTGGTAAGCCTTCTGCTGCAACTTTAGCAAGACATCCATTGTTAAGGGATCCTTCCTCACCCAAACGGAAGTCTCCTAACAGGGACAGTCCCTAAAACAAGGAGCGAAGGCCGAAAGATCGCGCAGGTGGTTTTCGATCAGATTCAACGGCCCTTGTGACTTTCAGTTCTTCCAACGTTCGGGTATGTATTTTTTTCTTGCCCGCTCAGTCGGATTGCACAGTTCTTTCGTTACTGAAAATCTTTCCTTATTCCTTAACCAGGGCGTGAACGCCTTTGCCCAGCTTGCATGTAGTCAGAAAATGGTGGCTCTCGCAGCAGAGGGTGGCAATGCTCAACCTCATAGAACGGCGACTCTCGCGGCAGAGGGTGACAATGCCTAGCCTTCTTGCGGTGAAGAAGAGCTCGAAAAGGAGGGAATCTCGGAATCTAGTAATGATGAAAATAACTCTTCCAACAGCAGCGCTGAGTCTTCTTCTAGTCAGTCTGAAAGTGAATCAGTGAGTCTTCCACGCGTTTTTCTTCTTCCTTTCTCTTTTTGTTTTTTTTTTGAAAAATGTATAAACCACGATATCGCAGGGAGAACCCGCTCCTGAAGATAGCCTCGAGGCGGAAAACTGTGGAGATACAACTTTGTCTCCAACCGTGGCAGCTGCGCCTGACGTCCCGGAAATGGAGGTCGATCAAGATGAAGATGCTGTTGCGGATCAAATAGCGGAGAGTGCTCAAGAGACCGCTGGCGCCATTGTAGTTAGGAATCCCTTGCCAGTTGCCGGTTCGGTTGCGGGTGCCGTTTTCGCTCCTCCATACTTAGTTCCTTATCTAGATCATGTGTTGATCGGCGGCTTCAGCGTGCCAGCCAAATACGAGACGTTATATACCAAGATATGGGAAAGGTATGAACACATCGCCACAACCAAAAAGGTTACTAGTCGGTTTGCGCTGGTCAAGCGTGTGGAGGAAGCTTTATCTTCGATTGACGACATGTGCAAAGTGACTGGCCATACCGTTTCTGAGGACATGGTCTCAAGATGGAAGTTCCATCGTGATGTATGCTTAGACCACGAGTTCAACATTCCCTGGTTTGTTCAAAGTTTCTATGAGATCGAAAAGTTGCAGACCACGACGGCTGAAGGAACTTCCACGGATGAGGTCGCACAGCAGGAGGCGGAAATCGAATGGTTGTCCACGGAGCTGAAGCTGAAATGGGAGGCTCTCGAAAGCACGAAGGAGGTTTTCTCCAAGAAGAGCAAGCCATTACTAGATGCTTTTTCTTGATTGTACTCCTGTCTTTTGAACTTCTTTATTTACGTTTTATTTTGAAAGGCGATCAGAGCACCTAGTTTATAGTATGGTTTTCTGGATTCTTAGGTTGATAGATAATTGTTACCTATGAGGGTTTTAGATTATTCTTTTTGAATGAATTGTTTTTTTTTTTTAGAATAATGCTGTTTTTGGTTATGACTATATGTGGCATAAATACCCCAAGAGAGTCATTGAGTTATGCATGTTGTGTTGTCATTAGAAAGTATGGGATGAAACATGGGGATAGCATGGCTGTCGGTTTCTACTATCTATGTGAAAATCCTAGGTAGTAGGACATGCAACTCCTCTCACGAGACTTACTTGATTTTTAGAGTCTCCCAACAAAATGGATCTCCCCGATGTAAATCTGAGTTTTTGTGGGCGGCGACGGCGTGACTGTGAAAAATACCAAATCATTCCTAAGTCCCAACTCGTTCCAGAGTCGTCTGGTAACGAGGCGACGGCTAGTCTGATTTCATCATCTCGATATATGGGTTGAAAAGATGGAATCAGAAATCGGGAATTGATATTGTGACTGATAGATTAATCTCCCACTGTGGTCGCAAATTGTTTGAGGGTGAAAACAGTTTCTGCTGATTTTGGTAATTTCGAGTGTATGGGTGAGAAACGAGTCTAAACCCTAAACAATGTACTCAAGGGAGTACTTTGATTCGAGAGATCAATCTGTACAAATCCGGCCTAAACCAAGAAATGGTTGTTCCATAATTGCTTCGGTCACAAAGTGAAGGAGAAGGGTTGGTCTAGGGAAGGAAGCAGAGAGAGTGTTGAGACCAGAATAGTTGATTCGGGAAGAGTAGTTGTTTGACGACTTGTATCATAAAGTGGAAAGCTAACAGATGGGAAAGCTAACAAGTGATTTTTGAGTGTTGTATTCTCCTGACCAAAACTTGTCCTTTGGTGGAAATAGGTGAAATCGTAAAATCATGATACTGCATGTTTATGATATGGCTTCAGGCATGTGATGATTCATATTTTACGAAGCCATGATGAATATGTTTCCTGAAAGGCCTCCACTAGCTGAGCGTTCGGTGCCACGCATTTCATCATGAATTCTATGTAGAATAACATAATTTGGCAGTTCTCCGTAGATTGAGAATAATAACGCCTTTAGGACGTTGGTGACACTCACTGTTCCCTGACTACATGAGAGAGACCCACCTTTACATAGAAGAACGATTGGGCGGTTCTCCGTAGATTGAGAGCAATAACGCCTTCAGGACGTCGGTGACACTCACTGTTCCCTGACTATGTAGAGAGACCGTGTATAGATCTAGGCGGTTATCCGTAGATTGAGAGCAATACCATCTTTAGAGAAATAACGTCTTAAGGACTTGGGAAACTCGCTGTCTCCTGACTATGCACCTTCGAAACGGATATGACGCTTTAACTGGATAATATCCCTTATGCAATAAATTAATTCTACCGTGACATTCACCACTGAATCCCTAGAAGATAATCTATTTTATCTAATTATTCCGATTTCATGATCGAATCCACGGCTGATCTCATGGAGTGGTAATAGATAATCTCATTACTCCGATTTCATGATCGAATCCACGACTGATCTCATGAAATGGTAATAACCGCTTTCATTACTCCGATTCATGATCGAATCCACGGTTGGTCTCATGGAATGGTAATATTCAATTACTCCGATTTTGTGGTTGAATCCATGATCCCATGGAATGGTAACACTCGCTTTATTATTCTGAGTTCATGGTCGAATCCACGGATGATCCTATGGATTGATAATGAACAACTACTCACTTTTATTACCCAGTTTCATGAATCATTCTCCACTGAATTTCATAAATTAGTAATAAATACTCAACAATCGGGCATCTGGACTATCACTGAGTAAGCCCCATAAAATGATGCAAGTGTACTCGACAATGATGCACGAACGAGCATTCGAAAATATGAACAAACGAGGAATCCTACACAAAATAGGAGAGATAAATCAATAATATTAAAATAATAAGGAGGCGCCCACGAGCCGGGCCCACCGGCCGGACGGCTGTGCCCTAGCCATGGCCGGTCCCATGCCTCCTCCATTATTTTTCCTATTTTTGTTTCTTTCATGAACTCATGAAAACTCCTTTATTTTAGCAATTCTCCTTGTTTGAGCAAAATTCATGGTTTTTCTATATTTTCAAGGATTCATGAAAAATAATAAAATAGGTAAAGGTGTTGAGGGACCGGACTACCTAGCCGGCCGGCCATGCCATAGTCATGGACGGTCCCATACCTTGTAATCCCTAATCTTTCATAATTATTATTTCCCTCATCTCATGAAACTCCCCCGTTTGAGCAAAAACCATGGTTTCTTCATATTTTCTCAAATATTGCTCAAACCATGAAAACTCCAAAAACTCAAATGGTCACATGACCGACTTGGATACTCACGCCAAATATTAAAATATCATTATTTTAATATTTCCCAAATTTTGGTCAAACGAGCATACTTGCTCATTCGAGCAAAAATCAAGAATTTCAGTAAAAGATCAAACTCTTCTGAAAATCCACAATATTGCTCAAACGCACATAAGAAAATACCAAAACTCTCAGGACTGAGACGCGGACATCATGGCGATACAGGCATGCTCCCTTGACCGACCAAGGTAGGCCCTAAGGCTTGCAAGCAGCCGACGCCTAGTCAACGATCAATATAATATCCAAAATTCCACAAACGTTGTTACTGAAGGAAGCAAAAGGAAATCCGAGACACCACAACACAATCATGCTTCTCCTATCTCTCAGGATCCTTCAGGAAACACAAAGAATGTATAACCAATCATGAAATGCACAAACCTCAACCCTAACGAACGGGGAAATGATCAGACAGACTCAAACTTCTCTCTTCTCATGAAAGAGTGATCGAGTTACTGGAAGTCTGGGTTCAAGATGGTGCAATCGAATTGACATTCATCAAGAGAGAGCCAACTCAAGGAAATGGAGAATCCCAACTTCAACCGGGGACTGAAGGAATACACAAGAATCCTATCCCAATCAGAACTTTCACCATCTCTGAACAACCCGTCAAAGAAGCAATTCAGTCATTGATTGAGCATGTATGCGAATTGCTTTATCTGTCAAAGGAAAGACATGTTCACGGTTCTGAATCACATCGTGTCAGCAAGTCCATTCCGGAAATACTCCTTGAACCTTCATCCACAGACAAAAAGATGCACGACTAGGGACTTCTTACCATAGTCCATCTTAGAGGAAATGAATTCGGAATAATATTGATCGATGCTGACGCCGCCATCAGCATCGTTCCACTGAAAACCCTCAGAGCCGCAGGCATCACCTGACAAGAAGCTACTCGTGATCCCATCGTAATCATAGACCTTGAAGGAACACTCGGAAATACTTATGGCTACATCACCTCACGGTGAACATAAGTTCAACATGGACAGAAACCAAGTTTCACATAATCAGGAAGATCCAAGATATGACATGGTCTTCAGACGAGCGTGGATCCACGCTGAAAATATATATACTGACAAGGCACCTTTGGTTTCACATCTCTCCGAAGAGAGTTCTGATCCAGAATATTTGGCGGGCATTCCATCATCAGAGCACCTGGAGGAATTTTGAACTTTGACGAGGTTGAAACAAAATCTTGTGAAAGATGCATAGACATTCATTCAAGAGGTTCTGCACTCAGTCAAGTCTCATTCCTTCCATGTCTATGTCATTTATTTCCTCACATGCTATCCTAGCATGAGGACTCAATTCTTCTAGCGACTCTGCAAAACGTTATGAATGGTAGCTTCTTCACCGCATTAGTATTTTACCTAGTGGTTGAATCTGAAATTTCTCTGAATCGAGCACCGATACATTCATTACAATCCAAAGTTAATTAAAGATGTTCTTCTATGTCTCTTCTATAACATATCAAAAGGGCGCACCAATCGGACATACGAGCTGAAAGATATGGCCTTTATCGTCAAATCTATGAAATCTGAAAAATTTATACGGGATTATAAATTACAAATGTGCGCGCTTCGTTTGCTGACCTATACAACTCCAAATTGAGTGATTATTTCCTCATGTGATAATTCAATCTCTTAGATTCAAAAGTTGGGGTCAAGCATCGAATTCCGACGTCGTATGAGGTTCCTACAGTTTCCAGAGCATACAACATGCAAGCAGCAATTCTTAGACGGGATTCATAACTTCCACAGTCGATCGGTGTCCACCAGGTCATTCCGCTAAGTTCTTCATCAAGGTACCTCCAACTTCGACCACCTAGGTCTTTACGTCAATTTTTCTACCTGGGTCCTCTATCTAGGTCTTGTCAGAAGAAGGGAAAACGAAAAGAGAGATTTAACAAAATACTGGGGACTGACGGTCCACTGATCATGGCGATCAGTTTCACAGTCCAAGACTCGTGACACCAGACTCTCATGTGCTGATCATTCATCATAAAAGGATTGCTTCCACCAGGACATGCAATCATGGTCATTACATCACCCCCTCATGAGAGAAACCTCAGTGATGGTCCCGTGACCAGGGTTTCAGAAGTGATGTTTCTACGACCGACGGAAATAAGATGGCACTGCAAGCACCATGCTTATGTATCAATCAAGGGGTCCTTATCTCAAATGAATCAATGAAATCTAAATCCTTCACCAACCGTTGAAGACACAAGAGAATGGTCTAAATACACAACATGAGTGTTTTACAACAAGCCCGTCTGAGATGATTTTACGCTGTCCTGTATAAGACGACGAACTGGGAGCAATTGGTGAAGAATATAGGGATGGGCCGTATACCATTATCTTCGTATCGACGTTGTCTATAAACATATCCAAAACTCACAGTAATTGGAGAAACGAGCAAAACGATGTGGCCAAAACTGTGGATTACGCACCAGGTGAAATTTTTATGAAAACTTCCTGGAAGTTTACTGTTTCATCGATTTCGACCTCTAAACATTCTAAAATCTTAAAAAGCTTATTTTCTAAAGCTAGGAAATTTTCTGGACATGAGGATACATGGGTAGATCGCGAAAATCTGACATCGGATGAAGGTTTTATGGCGTTTTTGCTAAAAGACGGAGTTCTGAATTTTCTGGTGACGTATTTCGGTAAAGAATTTCAGTCATTCATATGGGTATTCATTCATTCATTCATGAATCATAGATCCTATACTTCTATGAAGAAAATATAATATGGGTATTTACTTGAGTGGTCTCTAAGCCGTTCGAATAACCAATATTGCCGGAGTCATCATTAGAAGCGTTATTACTTTCACACGGTTTTGGGTTTTGGGAATTCTTCGTATCACCATGGTCCAAGGATGAATGAGCAGCATCAATACCTTGTTCATCCACGAAAATTTCTTCCTGAATTCATTAACAACAATTATTATTATTTCATTCAAGGAGATGCCACGATCACCTGCACGAAAGAGATACTTACATCGACTTCTTCATCAGTGATGGATTCCTGGATTGTTTGACCGATAACAAGTTGAAGACCGCCATGAAACAAAAGTCTGAAAAGAAATAACAAACCTTGGTCTCGTGATCCTAATTTCACAGGCAGGAAAAAGTCATAACACAAGGAGCGCTAAAAACTCACCAAAGAAACAGCTGGGGACTGCACGTCATTTGCTAACATCCTGCAGTCCTTACTGCTGGTTTCTCCGCTCCCGTAGACTTTCTTCCATATCCGTGTAGTCTACATTGATCCGGGATCTCACTATACGATCATCCTGTGGTAAAGCTAATAAAATAACCAGAAGTGCAACTCAGTATGAACGATCTCTCGCCATCACTCAGAGGTCCCAGAAGTACCATTTCTTAAATTTGCATCCGTAGAGATGTCATCTCTGGAAACACCATCTTTGGAAGTATCATCATGGGAGTCAGTCATTCTTTCAAAGTGGCTACTTCAACACATCGTTCATACAAACACGCAACAAAATTGGTAACCATCCAACTCTTACCTATTTACAATTTGACTAGCTGTAGTGATCATAATCTCGAGAATTTGTTCGCTCCTTCAAACCTGCAAAGACGAACAGAATTTGTTATTCAAAACCATAACGTGATTTTCATAAAACTGTGAATAATTCACATAACTTTCACCGTGTGAGCGACTCCCACCGAGTGAACACTCATTGGTTTTGTGCATACACTATCAGATCGCAAAATCCATACAAACAATATTTTATCAAAAATTGTTTACTTCTAGCAATTGCTGAAAATCAAAATTTGATTTCATATAAATTTTCACTGTGTGAATGTTCACTGGTTTTTCAAAAATTGGACAGACGTTCATTCTACAACTTTGAAAACTCACATATTTACATTTATTCACCGTGAATAATTGTCTACTTTCAACAATTGTTCAAAATCAAAACATTGGTTTTAAAAAAATATATATTTTAACGTGAAACTCACGTAACTTTGAAAATATATGTATATATTTTTTCTCCCTCTAGCGAGCATCCGTCTTCGAAACGAGAAGTGTATTTTCAAAAATTTATGAAAGCTCACATATCGAAAATAAATTTTTCCATGAAAGCTCATAGACAAATTTTTTTATTGCTAACAGACGCACGTCTATTCAAAAAAAAAAACTTTTCTCTCGTTCGAGCATCCACTTCTGAAACGAGAGTTTATTCCCTTTTGTGAAATCTCACATATTTAAAAAATAAAATTTTGGCTTTCGTGAAAGCGCATAGACAAAATTTTTATCGCTATATTTTGTTTGTTTCTTAACTAACGAACGAACGAACGTCTATTCCTAAAATAAGGATTTCCTTTTTTGGGCTCCGGCTCATAAATCCTAAACTAACCAAAACTGAGCCTTCGAGCATCCAAATCAGCAGTGCCTCATCTCTCTTGTGCTCACGAGATGACAATCTATCTTGCTATCAGGGTCCTTATCTGTGCATTTGCTCGTACGTGATACCATTGGAGCAAATCGAGGATTCTGAGACTACCTTTGTACGACTGAGTTCAACCACCAATCTCGTCGACTGAAAATCACCATCTAATGCTTACTGAGGAACATGACTGTCCCTCACTAAGCAGGGGACTTAATGTTGATGGTGGATTTTCAACAAAGGTCAAAACCGTAAAATCATTATACTGCAAGTTTCTGATATGGCTTCAGGATGTGAGGATTCATATTTTACGAAGCCATGATGAATATGTTTCCTGAAAGGCCTCCACTAGCTGAGCGTTCGGTGCCACGCATTTCATCATGACCTCTATGTAGAATAACATAATTGGGAGGTTCTCCGTAGATTGAGAGCAATAACGCCTTCAGGACGTCGGTGACACTCACTGTTCCCTGACTACATGAGAGAGACCCACCTCTACATAGAAGAATGATTCGGAGGTTCTCCATAGATTGAGAGAAGTAACACCTTCAGGACGTCGGTGACACTCACTGTTCCCTGACTAGGTAGAGAGACCGTGTATAGATCTAGGCGGTTATCCATAGATTGAGAGCAATAACGTCTTCAGGACTTCGGCAACTCGCTGTCTCCTGACTATGCACCTTCGGAACGGATATGACGCTTTAACTGGCTAATATCCCTTTTGTAATTGATTAATTCTACCGTGACATTCACCACTGAATTCCTAAAAGATAATTTATTTTATCTAATTACTCCAATTTCATGATCGAATCCACGGGTGATCTCATGGAATGGTAATAGATAATCTCATCACTCCGATTTCATGACTGAATCCACGTTTGATCTCATGAAATGGTAATAACCGCTTTCATTACTCTGATTTCATGATCGAATCCACGGCTGGTCTCATGGAATGGTAATAGTGAATTACTCCGATTTTGTGGTCGAATCCACGATCCCATGGAATGGTAATACTCGCTTTATTATTCTGAGTTCATGGTCGAATCCACGGCTCATCCTATGGATTGATAATAAACAACTACTCACTTTTATTACCCAGTTTCATGAATCATTCTCCATTGAATTTCATAAATTAGTAATAAATACTCAACAATCGGGCATCTGGACTATCACTGAGTAAGCCCCATAAAATGGTGCAAGTGTACTCGACAATGATGCACGAACGAGCATTCGAAAATATGGACAAACGAGGAATCCTACACAAAACAGGAGAGATAAAGCAATAATATTAAAATAATAAGGAGGTGCCCATGGGCCAGGCCCACCTGCTGGCCGGCCGTGCCCTAGCCATGGCCGTCCCATGCCTCCTTCATTATTTTTCCTATTTTTGTTTCTTTCATGAACTCATGAAAACTCCTTTATTTTAGCAATTCTCCTTGTTTGAGCAAAACTCATGGTTTTTCCATATTTTCAAGGATTCATGAAAAATAATAAAATAGGGAAAGGTGTTGCAGGACTGGACTACTTAGCCGGCGGGCCATGCCCTAGCCGTGGCCGGTCCCAAACCTTGCAATCCCTAATATTTCATAATTATTATTTCCCTCATCTCATGAAACTCATCCATTTGAGCAAAAACCATGGTTTCTTCATATTTTCTCAAATATTGCTCAAACCATGAAAACGCCAAAAACTCAAATGGTCACATGACCGACTTGGATACTCATGCCAAGTATTAAAATATCATTATTTTAATATTTCCCAAATTTCGGTCAAACGAGCATACTTTCTCATTCGAGCAAAAATCAAGAATTTCAGTAAAAGATCAAACTCTTCTGAAAATCCACAATATTGCTCAAACGCACATCAGAAAATAACGAAACTCTCAGGACTGAGACACGAACATCGTTGCGATATGGGCATGCTCCCTTGACCGACCAAGGGCGGCCCTAAGGCTTGCAATGAGCTGGTCCCACACATATTCACAATTTTGACCTAATTTGCTCAATTGCTCATATTGGGTCCAAACACTTTCCAACCAACTTGGAATTTGCTCAATCGACCGTCAGCCGGTCCCACACCTCTAAAGGCCGGTTTCATGCCTTCTTGGCCGGTCCCTCACTTCTCCATAAATTAGGTTTTATCACCTAATGCTCAATCGAGCAACTATTTTAATAAATGATGAAACCGACATATAATCATCATTCTTTCACCAGCCGGTTAACTGAGATCCCCGATGCACGCTCACTCGATCATTCGGGCACCACATGGTCGTCCATCATCCCATGTGGTCGGTCCCTCCTTCACTCATGACCAATTTTCAGCAATTCACCAATTGACGAAAAATTGATCAAAAATTAGGGTTTTCGAACAAAACGCTCCACAAATCATCATTCTGAGCAAGTTCAAGCATTAATAAATTTATGTTGATCCGGAAATCAGCATCTGGATTAATTATATAATACTCGGTAATCTACCAATATTTTAATTAATACTTTATTGGGTCACGTCACCAGTAAATAATTCATCGAATTGAGCAATACTTGCTCAGTCGCTCGAATATTGATCCAACTATCAATATTCAGTAATTCGTCAGCAATACTTGCTCAGTTGCTCGAATATTGATCCAACTATCAATATTCATTAATTTATCAATAATTCTTTGAATTGAGCAATACTTGCTCAGTTGGTCGAATATTGATCCAACTATCAATATTCAATAATTTATCAGTAATTCGTCGAATCGAGCAATACTTGCTCAGTTGTTCGAAT
Organism: Papaver somniferum; assembly: GCF_003573695.1. Lineage (NCBI taxonomy): Eukaryota > Viridiplantae > Streptophyta > Magnoliopsida > Ranunculales > Papaveraceae > Papaver > Papaver somniferum. The sequence goes on from NC_039361.1 coordinate 67,891,962, forward strand.
AATCCACATATATTCAGTAACTTATCAATATTCAATAACTCGCCGAATTTTTCAACTCGAATATTGAAACTCAATATTCAACAACTCATCGAATTTACAACATTTTCTCAGACGAGCAACATTAACAATCATGAATTACTGAGCATTCGTCAATCATGCTTAATTCAACAAAACTAGACTCATTGTCTAATCAGTCAACAACTGACTAACTAAATACACGTCTGCCTTGTAGACTCCACGATTTGTGAGACATCAATCACGTCACAAATGAGGGATATCACTTAGGGTTTTGGTCTGGCGGCCTACGACACATGTGTTCATCCACGAAGAGAAATGTGCGTAAGTCGTGCAAACGGTTGAAGGAGTTAGCAAAGGTGTGGGTGCACGATCAGTCAAGTCTCCACATGACATGGAACTGACTTTACCACGATCTCCCACTTTCTCACTCTTTCACTCAAGAAACCGTCACACTTACAGGGATCAATATGTTCACTACTCTGACAATATAAATAAGTCTCTGAATTTATGATTGAAAAGACAACATTTTCGTCTAACGAGAATTTTACGAGTAATCACTCTCAAGAATTCATAAATCCATCAGAGCTTATTCAAAACTTTACAGTTTACCAATTATTGCAGAAACCCAAAACACATCCACAATCCTTGATCACCACCGATCCCACACAATTCTCAGCTTCCCTCTATAGATCAACCCATCTCCCTCTTTACGACCGAATTGACTCTAGAACGGCCATTGACTTGGTTTAGGCCGGAGTCCTACAGATTGATCTCTCGAATCTAAGCACTCCCTTTGCAGTGCATCTATGTGAGGTTGAGAAATTTGCTCGGTTGAGGAGTCTCGACAACACGTCCGTCTCTTCACTTTCCTAAAAAACCAGCAAATCGTTTTTCCCCATCTACAGATTGGCTACCACAGTGGGAGATTAATCTCTCGGTTGCAATCTCACATTTTCACAAAATGGTTGATCTCAGGTCAGGTTTAGTTACAAATCCTAACACAAATAAAGCCATCACTAGCAACAATGGTGATACCCGAGAAACTATTCCTGCTTCCAATAACGGTGCTGGTGATACCACTCCTCCTCAAGCCAACGTCGGCAATCATCCTCATCCTCTCTTCGGCCGGCATCCCGAGGAAATCAGACAAAATCCGCCTACCATAACTGATCTCATGAAGGTGCAAGAAACTCTCTCCAAAAATCAGACTGACATGACTACAACACATAAAGAGATGTGCAATTATCTCAAAACGCTTATCGACAAGATGTCAGAGAAGACTCAGGGGAAAGGAAAATCCAAAGACATCTTCAACCGCTGACCCCGAAGTTGTTCCAGTCCACGTAGTTGACGATGATGAAGTCCACAAAGTTGCAGAAAACCCACCAACTAAGGAGCCTGCCGGTTTCATCACTCGTGAAGATCTGGAGCGTTTTATGGAGGATCGAGGAAAGGGAAATGCACCATCTGTCTATCTTCATCAACCTCCATATTCTGCTGCTATGCAAAGAATTTCTCTCCCGAATAGCTGCACCTCTCCAGCATTCACACTATACAACGGAACAGGGAACGCTCGAGAACACGTCTATCGATTCCTGGAGGCACTAGGAGAACACGAACACAATCACGTCGTCCGTCTAAAGAAATTCTCAAAATCTCTGACAGGCCGAGCATACACCTGGTACAAAAACATTGCACCTGGGAGCATCACTAGTTGCGGAGAAATGATTAATACCTTCTATAGGAAATACTTCTTCGTCTCTGAGAAGATTAGTCTCTATGACTTAGGAAGAATTGCTCAGAAGAACACTGAACATCCGAACAATTATATGAAGAGGTTCAGAATCCAAGATTTGGATTGTCATGACCCTAATGTCACTGAACAACAATTGGTGGACTTGTACATCAAAGGATAGACCCCAATCTACAGAGCCTTGCTGGAAAATCTTCGGTTCCAAACTTTCCTAGAGATTCATGAAGTAGCCAAACGATCAGCGACTACTGCACCTACTTTACTGGAAAGAGAAAAGTCTGCAAGGTCGAGAAACCTTGAAGCAACCGACGCCTATTCAACGATCAGTATAATCTCCAAACTTCCACAAACGTTGTTACTGAAGGAAGCAAAAGGAAATCCGAGACACCACAACACAAGCATGCTTCTCCAATCTCTCATGATCCTTCGGTAAACACAAAGAATGGATAACCAATCCTGAAATGCACAAACCTTAACCCTGCATCAACGAACGGGGAAATGATCAGACAGACTCAAACTTCTCTTTTCTCATGAAGGAGTGATCGAGTTACTGGAAGTCTGGTTTCAAGATGGTGCAATCGAATTGACATTCATCAGGAGAGACCCAACTCAAGGAAATGGAGAATCCCAACTTCAACCGGGGACTGAAGGAATACACAAGAATCCTCTCCCAATCAGAACTTTCACCATCTCTGAACTACCCGTAAAAGAAGCAATTCAGTCATTGATTGAGCATGTATGCGAATTGCTTTATCTGTCAAAGGAAAGACATGTTCACGACTCTGAATCACATCGTGTCAGCAAGTCCATTCCAGAAATACTCCTTGAACCTTCATCCACAGACAAAGAGATGCACGACTAGGGACTAATTACCACAGTCTATCTCATAGGAAATGAATTCGGAAGAATATTGATCGATGCTGACGCCGCCATCAACATCGTTCCACTGAAAACCCTCAGAGCTGCAGGCATCACCCGACAATAAGATACTCATGATCCCATCACAATCAGATACCTTGAAGGAACATTCGGAAATACTTATGGCTACATCACCTCACGGTGAACATAAGTTCAACCTGGACAGAAACCAAGTTTCACATAATCAGGAAGATCCAGGATATGACATGGTCTTCAGACGAGCGTAGATCCACGCTGAAAACATAGCTACTGACAAGGCACCTTTGTTTGCACATCTCTTCGAAGAGAGTTCTGATCCAGAATATTTGGCGGGCATTCCATCATCAGAGCACCTGGAGGAATTTTGAACTTTGACGAGGTTGAAGCAAAAACATGCGAAAGATGCATAGACATTCATTTAAGAGGTTCCGCACTCAGGCAAGTCTCATTCCTTCCATGTCTATATCATTTATTTCCTCACATGTTATCCTAGCATGAGGACTCAATTCTTCTAGCGACTCTGCAAAACGTTATGAATGGTAGCTTCTTCACCGCATTAGTATTTTACCTAGTGGTTGAATCTGAAATTTCTCTGAATCGAGCACCGATACATTCATTACTGAGATGATATCTAATCATAGCAAAGAACACTTTGGGCGTTTCTACATAGCCTTGCAGGAGTGTCCATGTGTGCCACAAAATCAGAAATCTCTGATGTCAGCACAAGTGTTGAATCCCACTAACGCAACGAAAGGTGCTGAATCAACAGAAGATACTCAGGGCCAAGATGATCAAAACTAAGACATTCGATGCTTAATGAATATAAGCTTCAACTCTCAAGCGTCTAAGAAGCCTTTAAATTGTACTCCCAATCAAAGAGTACACCTTCGATAATGGTGCATCTGGCTTCAACACAAATATCTCGACGATGACACACTGATTCAACACCAACACGGTCAAAGTGTAACTGAACTATAATCGATAAGTCTTTATTATCCCATGATAATACTTCTGAAGCAGATGAAACATCATTCATGGATGGCACAAACTCCTTCAACATACACTGGGGACTTGATCTTATTGGAGAAGTCGATTTTATTTCAATAAATGTTATCCACATAACAAGTTACTGCAACCTGATGTGATTCCATGAAACTTCATCAATGGGATCTCTCTACATCACAAGCCTCTGCACGACTGAGGAACTTCCTCTCTTCACCGATAACATCCAGGATGAAGACCGTTACGTACTGCTATCTGCTACAACAACGTCGATTCACTGACGAATCCAGTTCACAGTAAAGTCATGTTGTTCAGGAGAATTCTGGTTGAACTTCAAGTACAACTTCATCTTATAGATGCTCAACCCACAAAGTAGTTCGTGAATGTTGATAAATCATGGTTCTAGCCTTTTCGGTCTCTAGCGCAACTCCGACCATAGTATCGGCATCAACAAGGATATCTGAAGGAAATCCATCCATGATCTCAGCATCAACAAGAATGTCTGGATAAAATTTAATCGTGATCTCAGCATCAACAATGGTCTCAAGAGCAACATCCTCATGACAGGGCTTCATCAACTAACCATTCTCTGAAGTATTGCTCGATGAAGTTGACTTCTCCAAGCACTAATGATTCATATCAATATGTGTATACATGAAAACATGTTAACATGAGCATCTTACAAAATCTTTCACGATGGACGGGAACAATCCAAAGTCTTCTACAAGATGTTCTCATCGCCTCTACAAATGAGATACAACACACTTCAGGCCATGGGTTTATAAAAACGTACCAATGGGTAAGGAATGAGACGATGCTTCCTTAATTAAAGATGTTCTTCTATGTCTCTTATATAACATATCAAAAGGGCGTACGAATCGTACATACGAGCTGAAAGATATGGCCTTTATCGTCAAGTCTATGAAATCTGAAAAATTTATACGGGATTATAAATTACAAATGTGCGCGCTTCGTTTGCTGACCTCTACAACTCCAAATTGAGAGATTCTTTTCTCATGTGATAACTGAATCTCTTAGATTCAAAAGTTGGGGTCAATCATCGAATTCCGACGTCGTATGAGGTTCCTATAGTTTCCAGAGCATACAACATGCAAGCAGCAATTCTTAGACGAGATTCATAACTTCCACAGTCGATCGGTGTCCACCAGGTCATTCCGCTAAGTCCTTCATCAAGGTACCTCCAACTTCGACCACCTAGGTCTTTACGTCAATTTTTCTACCTGGGTCCTCTATCTAGGTCTTGTCAGAAGAAGGGAAAACGAAAAGAGAGATTTAACAAAATACTGGGGACTGACGGTCCACTGATCATGGCGATCAGTTTCACAGTCCAAGACTCGTGACACCAGACTCTCATGTGCTTATCATTCATCATAAAAGGATTGCTTCCACCAGGACATGGAATCATGGTCATTACATCACCCCCTCTTGAGAGCAACCTCAGTGATGGTCCCGTGACCAGGGTTTCAGAAGTGATGTTTCTACGACCGACAGAAATAAGATGGCACTGCAAGCACCATACTCATGTATCAATCAAGGGGTCCTGATCACAAATGAATCAATGACATTAAAATCCTTCACCAACCGTTCAATACACAAGCGAATGGTCTAAATACACAACATGAGTGTTTTACAACAAGCCCGTCTGAGATGATTTTACGCTGCCTTGTATAAGACGACGAACTGGGACCAATTGGTGAAGAATCTACGGATGGGCCATATACCATTCTCTTCGTATGGATGTTGTCTACAACATATCCAAAACTCACAGCAATTGGACAAACGAGCAAAACGATGTGGCCAAAACTATGGACTACGCACCAGCAGAAATTTTTCTGAAAACTTCTAGGAAGTTTACCGTTTCATCGATTTTGACCTCTAAACATGCTCAAATCTCAAAAAGCTTATTTGATAAAGCTAGGAAATTTTCTGGGCATGAGGATACATGGGTAGATCGCGAAAATCTGACATCGGATTAAGGTTTTATGACGTTTTTGCTAAAAGACGGAGTTCTGAATTTTCTGGTGACGTATTTCCGTAAAAAATTTCAGTCATTCATATGGGTCTTCGTTCATTCATTCATTAATTAGAGATCCTATACTTCTATGAAGAAAATATAATATGGGTATTTACTTGAGTGGTCTCTAAGCCGTTCGAAGAACCAATATTGCCGGAGTCATCATTAGAAGCATTATTACTTTCACACGGTTTTGGGTTTTGGGAATTCTTCGTCTCACCATGGTCCAAGAATGAATGAGCAGCATCAATACCTTGTTCATCCACGAAAATTTATTCCTGGATTCATCAACAACAATTATTATTATTTCATTCAAGGAGATGCCACGATCACCTGCACGAAAGAGATACTTACATCGACTTCTTCATCAGTGCTGAATTCTTGGATTGTTTGCCCGATAACAAGTTGAAGACCGCCATGGAACAAAAGTCTGAAAAGAAATAACAAACCTTGGTCTCGTGATCCTAATTGCACGGGCAAGAAAAAGTCATAACACAAGGAGCGCTAAAAACTCACCAAAGAAACGGCTGGGGACTGCACGTCATTTGCTAACATCCTGCAGTCCTTACTGCTGGGTTCTCCGCTCCCGTAGACTTTCTTCCATATCCGTGTAGTCTACATTGATCCGGGATCTCACTATATGATCATCCTGTGGTAAAGCTAATAAAATAACCAGAAGTGCAACTCAATATGAAGGATCTCTCACCATCACTCAGAGGTCCCAGAAGTACCATTTCTTAAATTTGCATCCGTAGAGATGTCATCTCTGGAAACACCATCTTTGGAAGTATCATCATGGGAGTCAGTCATTCTTTCAAAGTGGCTACTTCAGCACATCGTTCATACAAACACGCAACAAAATTGGTAACCATCCAACTCTTACCTATTTACAATTTGACTAGCTGTAGTGATCATAATCTCGAGAATTTGTTCGCTCCTTCAAACCTGCAAAGACGAACAGAATTTGTTATTCAAAACCATAACATGATTTTCATAAAACTGTGAATAATTCACATAACTTTCACCGTGTGAGCGACTCCCACTGAGTGAACACTCATTGGTTTTGTGCATACACTATCAGATCGCAAAATCCATACAAACAATATTTTATCAAAAATTGTTTACTTCTAGCAATTGCTGAAAATCAAAATTTGATTTCATATAAATTTTCACTGTGTGAACGTTCACTGGTTTTTCAAAAATTGGACAGATGTTCATTCTACAACTGTGAAAACTCACATACATACATTTTTTCACCTTGAATAATTGTCTATTTTCAACAATTGTTCAAAATAAAAACATTGGTTTTACAAAAAATATATATTTTAACGTGAAACTCACGTAACTTTGAAAATATATGTATATATTTTTGCTCCCTCTCGCGAGCATCTGTCTTTGAAACGAGAAGTGTATTTTCAAAAATTAATGAAAGCTCACATATCTAAAATACATTTTTCCATGAAAGCTCATAGACAATTTTTTTTTATTGCTAACAGACGCACGTCTATTAAAAAAAACAATTCTCTCGTTCGAGCATCCACTTTTGAAACGATAGTTTATTCCCTTTTATGAAATCTCACAATATTTAAAAAAAAAAAAAATTTGGCTTTCGAGCATCGGTATATTTTGTTTGTTTCTTAACTAACGAACGAACGAACGTCTGTTCCTAAAATAAGGATTTCCTTTTTTGGGATCCGGCTCATAAATCCTAAACTAACCAAAACTAAGCCTTCGAGCATCCAAATCAGCAGCGCCTCATCTCTTCGTGCTCACGGGATGACACTCTATCTTGCTATCAGGGTCCTTATATGTGCATTTGCTCGTACGTGATACCATTGGAGCAAATCGAGGATTCTGAGACTACCTTTGTACGACTGAGTTCAACCACCAATCTCGTCGACTGAAGTCACCATCTAATGCTTACTGAGGAACATGACTGTCCTTCACTAAGCAGGGGACTTAATGTTGACGGTGGATTTTCAAGAAAGGTCAAAATCGTAAAATCATGATACTGCATGTTTCTTATATGGCTTCAGGCATGTGACGATTCATATTTTACGAAGCCATGATGAATATGTTTCCTGAAAGGCCTCCACTAGCTGAGCGTTCGGTGCCACGCATTTCATCATGACCTCTATGTAGAATAACCATAATTGGGCGGTTCTCCGTAGATTGAGATCAATAACGCCTTCAGGACGTCGGTGACACTCACTGTTCCCTAACTACATGAGAGAGACCCACCTCTACATAGAAGAACGATTGGGCGGTTCTCCGTAGATTGAGAGCAATAACGCCTTTAGGACGTCGGTGACACTCACTGTTCCCCGACTATGTAGAGAGACCGCGTATAGATCTAGGCGGTTCTCCGTAGATTGATAGCAATAACGTCTTCAGAGCAATAGTGTCTTCAGAACTTCGGCAACTTGCTGTCTCCTGACTATGTACCTTCGGAACGGATATGACGCTTTAACTGACTAATATCCCTTCTGAAATAGATTAATTCTACCGTGTCATTCACCACTGAATTCCTAGAAGATAATCTGTTTTATATAATTACTCCAATTTCATGATCGAATCCACGGGTGATCTCATGGAATGGTAATAGATAATCTCATTACTCCGATTTCATGATCGATTCCACGACTGATCTCATGAAATGGTAATAACCTCTTTCATTACTATGATTTTATGATCGAATCCACGGCTGGTCTCAGGGAATGGTAATAGTCAATTACTCCGATTTTGTGGTCGAATCCACGATCCCATGGAATGGTAACACTCGCTTTATTATTCCGAGTTCATGGTCGAATCCACGGCTGATCCTATGGATTGATAATAAACAACTACTCACTTTTATTACCAACTTTCATGAATCATTCTCCACTGAATTTCATAAATTAGTAATAAATACTCAACAATCGAGCATCTGGACTATCACTGAGTAAGCCCCATAAAATGGTGCAAGTGTACTCGACAATGATGTACGAACGAGCACCCAAATACACGAACGAGAATTCGAAAATATGGACAAACGAGGAATCCTACACAAAACAGGAGAGATAAAGCAATAATATTAAAATAATAAGGAGGCATCCACGGGCCAGGCCCACCGGTCGGCCGGCTGTGCCTTAGCCATGGCCGGTCCCATGCCTCCTCCATTATTTTTCCTATTTTTGTTTCTTTCATGAACTCATGAAAACTCCTTTATTTTAGCAATTCTCCTTGTTTGAGCAAAACTTATGGTTTTTCCATATTTTCAAGGATTCATGAAAAATAATAAAATAGGGAAAGGTGTTGCGGGACTGGACTACCTAGCCGTCCGGCCATGCCCTAGCCGTAGCCGGTTCCATACCTTGCAATCCCTAATCTTTCATAATTATTTTCCTCATCTCATGAAACTCCTCCGTTTGAGCAAAAACCATGGTTTCTTCATATTTTCTCAAATATTGCTCAAACCATGAAAACGCCAAAAACTCAAGAATTTCAGTAAATGATCAAACTCTTCTGAAATTCCACAATATTGATCAAACGCACATCAGAAAATACCGAAACTCTCAGGACTGAGACACGAACATCGTGGCGATACGGGCATGCTCCCTTGACCGACCAAGGGCGGCCGTAAGTCTTGCAATGAGCCGGTCCCACACATATTCACAATTTTGGCCTAATTTGCTCAATTGCTCATATTGGGTCCAAACTCTTTCCAACTAACTTGGAATTTGCTCAATCGACCGTCAGCCGGTCCCACACCCCTAAGGGCCGGTTTCATGCCTTCTTGGACGGTCCCTCACTTCTCCATAAATTAGGTTTTATCACCTAATGCTCAATCGAGAAACTATTTTAATAAATGATGAAACCGACATATAATCATCATTCTTTCACCAGCCGGTTAACTGAGAGCCCCGGTGCACGCTCACTCGAGCATTCAGGCACCACATGGTCGTCCATCATCCCATGTGGTCGGTCCCTCCTTCACTCATGACCAATTTTCAGCAATTCACTAATTGACGAACAATTGATCAAAAATTAGGGTTTCGAAAAAAACGCTCCACAAATCATCATTCTGAGCAAGTTCAAGCATTAATAAATTTATGTTGATCCGGCAATCAACATCTGGATTAATTATATAATACTCGGTAATCTACCAATATTTTAATTAATACTTTATTGGGTCACTTCACCAGTAAATAATTCGTCGAATTGAGCAATACTTGCTCAGTTGCTCGAATATTGATCCAACTATCAATATTCAGTGATTCGTCGAATTGAGCAATACTTGCTCAGTTGCTCGAATATTGATCCAACTATCAATATTCAGTAATTTATCAGTAATTCGTCGAATTGAGCAATACTTTCTCAGTTGCTAGAATATTGATCCAACTATCAATATTCAGTAATTTATCAGTAATTCGTCGAATCGAGCAATACTTGCTCAGTTGCTCGAATAATCCACATATATTCAGTAACTTATCAATATTCAACAACTCGCCAAATTGGGAAACTCGAATATTGAAACTCAATATTCAACAACTCATCGAATTTACAATATTTGCTCAAACGAGCAACATTAACACTCATGAATCACTGAGTATTCGTCAATCATGCTCAATTCAACAAAACTAGAATCATTGTCTAATCAGTCAACAACGTACTAACTAAATACACGTCTGCCTTGCAGACTCCACGAATTGTGAGACATCAATCACGTCACAAATGGGGGATATCACTTAGGGTTTTGGTCTGGCGGCCTACGGCACGTGTATTCATCCACGACGAGAAATGTTCGTAAGTCGTGCAAACGGTTGAAGGAGTTAGAAAAGTAATGGGTGTACGATCTCAAGTCTCTACAAGACATGGAAATGAGTTTATCACGATCTCCCATTTTTACACTCTTTCAATCAAGAAACCGTCACACTTACAGGGATCAATGTGTTCACTGCTTTGAAAATATAAATAAGTGTCTGAATTTATGATTGAAAAGACAACATTTTCGTCTAACGAAAATTTTACGAGTAATCACTCTCCAGAATTCATCAATCCATCAGAGCTTCTTCAAAACTTCACAGTTTACCAATTATTGCAGAAACCCACAACACATCCACAATCCTTGATCATCACTGATCCCACACAATTCTCAGCTTCCCTCCTACAGATCAACCCATCTCCCTCTTTACGACCGAATTGACTCTGGAATGACCATTGACTTGGTTTAGGCCGAAGTCCTACAGATTGATCTCTCGAATCGAAGCATTCCCTTTGCAGTGTATCTGTGTGAGGTTGAGCAATTTTCTCGGTTGAGGAGTCTCGACAACACATCCGTCTCTTCACTTTCCTAAAAAACCAGCAAATCGTTTTCCCCATCTACACCAAAGAATTGGCATAGCTAAGTATGTGCCGTGGACAAAGATTTTGCAGCGTAGACAAAGTTTGCCACAAGTCATTTTGTGTAAGTTTGTACGACTAAGATCTGCATCTCAGGAGGGAGGATAGTTGTTTATTGTTGCAACCTTCCGTTTGGCAGCCAGTGGCATGGAGGCATGGCCGGCATGGCTTTGGCGTGGACAAATTAGGGCTTTGGCATTATGGCCAAGATTTAACACTGTAGCCAAGAGATTTCCACAAGTACTTTGGTGGCAAGTTTGTATGGCTGAGATCTGCATCTCAGGAGGAAGGACATCCGTTGATTGTTGCCACCTTCCGTTTGGAAGCCAGCGCCTTGGAGGCATGGCCGACATGGCTTTGGCGTGGAAAAATTAGGGCTTTGGCACCGTGGCCAAGAGTTGGCACCGTAGCCAAGAGATTTCCACAAGTCGTTTGGTGGCAAGTTTGTACGGTTGAGATCTGCATCTCAAGAGGAAGGACAACCGTTCATTGTTGTCACCTTCCGTTTGGTAGCCAGCGGCATGGAGGCATTGCCGACATGGCTTTGGCGTGGCCAAATTAGGGCTTTGGCACCATGGCCAAGAGTTGACACCGTAGCCAAGAGATTTCCACAAGTCGTTTGGTGGCAAGTTTGTATGGCTGAGATCTGCATCTCAGGAGGAAGGACAACCGTTGATTGTTGTAACCTTCCGTTTGGCAGCCAGCGACATGGAGGCATGGCCCGCATGGCTTTGGCGTGGCCAAATTAGGGATTTGGCACCGTGGCCAAGAGTTGGCACCGTAGCCAAGAGATTGCCACAAGTTGTTTGATGGCAAGTTTGTATGGCTGAGATCTGCATCTCAGGAGGAAGGAAAACCGTTGATTGTTGCAACCTTCCGTTTGGAAGCCAGCGACATGGAGGCATGGCCGACATGGATTTGGCATGGTTTAGGCGCGACCAAGCTAGGATTTTGGCATAGTTTTAGGCACGGCCAAAATTAGGGTTTTGGCATAGTTTAGGCGCGGCCAAAATTAGGGCTTGGCATTGGGCCAAAAGTTTCCATGCGTTTGGTGGCGAACTTGGACGGCTGAGATTTGCATCTCAGAGGGAAGGGTGGTCGTTGATTGTTGCAACCCTTCGTTTGGAAGCCAGCGACATGGAGGCATGGCCGGCATGGCTTTGGCATGGTTTAGGCGCTGCCAAGCTAGGATTTTGGCATAGTTTTAGGCGCGTCCAAAATTAGGGTTTAGGCGCGGTCAAAATTAGGGCTTGGCATTGGGCCAAAAGTTGACACGCGTTTGGTGGCGAACTTGGACCGCTGAGATTTGCATCTTAGAAGGAAGGGTGTTGTTGATTGTAGCAACTCTTCGTTTGGCAGCCAGCGGCATGGCCGACATGGATTTGGTGTGGATGGCATGGAATGCCATTGGCACGATGGTGCGGTTGGCATGGTTCGCATTCCTTTGGCGTGGAGATGTGGCTGGCACGACATGCCATTGGCACGATGGTGCGGCTGGCATGGTTGGCATGCCTTTGGCGCGGAGATGTGGCTAGCATGGCATGCCATTGTCAAGGTGGGGCGGCTGGCATGGTTGGCATCCCTTTGGCGCGGAGATGTGGATGGAAAGGCATGCCATTGGCACGGTGGTGCGGTTGGCATGGTCGGCATGCCTTTGGCGCGGAGATATGGCTGGCATGGCACGCCATTGGCACGTTTGGCTAGCATGCGTGGATAGCATGTGTAGAGATGACGCCAGTCAATACCGAGGGCTCTGCCGTGGAGCATGGCATATACATAAAAAAGGTACCTCGGTAATTTTACGCAGACATGTTGAATGGTTCAATAAATGTGCTAGTGGCGACATTATTACTCAAGTGTGACGTCACTGTTTGACTAAGGTTTTACGATTTTAACCCTAAGCTAAAAACCACCATCAACAGTATTCCAAACAGTAAAGGAACAAAAAAAATTTTCGGTAACAACTCTTCTCAACCAAGTGATATGAGTTTGACAAAAGGCTCTTCCGTTTATCCCAATAAACTCCTTTGTCATGTCCTTAGATATATCCAATTACAATTACCAAAGTAATCAAGATTTTGCAATCAATACTTTTAATCACAAAGAATTGTATTAAAGTCGATCTACTAAACTACTCAATCGAATCTATCACAAAGATAAAAAAGATTATAGTTGGATCCTTTTCCAACCTAAACAAGTATTGTGCACACCAAAGACTATGAACCCAAATCAGAAATCTTCTTCGTCTTCAAATCTTCTTAGATCTTCAATAAACACCTGCACACAATCAACTTGAATCTCTTGTAATAAACCACACACAGAACGGAGTCTGTTAACAATGGATTATCACAAGACGTCTTTAGAAACACAAACAGTCTAAAGATCCCCGTCGAAACTTCGATCTAATTTGAGTGAATCTTATATCAGAAGAAAAGATTCTAAAGCATTAACAAACTAGGTGAAATCAAAGTTCAACAACCGTTAGTCAATCAAATCAGTCGAAAACTAATAATAAACTGTAATTATTTAGTTTCCCACTAACGGTACTAATAGAGCTTCTCAATCCCAAAGAAGTCTTTAAATTGAGCGGTCGTAAGAGATTTCGCCTAATTAGGTTACTTTCCTCTCTGAATAGGCGGCTCCACCAGTAACAACATAACTAGGTATTTTTGCTGGCTTTGAGGATTAGTTTTCTCGAAATGTAAACTTCAATATTTATAGACCAAGGAAGTTTGGACACCAAGGAATTTCCAAAACCGAATATTCTCAAATATATGCAATAAACATCAAATCAGTTTTCATAATTCCTGGAAATACTCTGTCCAATTAATGGCTGAAATCTCAGTAGAAAATCTCCAATTAGTAAATGCACATTACCAATTTTATTTTCTAAAGATATGCATTTTAATTGCTGGAAATTAAAAGCCTATAAAAATAAAAACCTTAATTAAAAGATTCTTAATTTATTTCGATCCAGGATTCACTTTTAGTTATTAAGGAATATCTTTGAACAATAAAAGATAAGAGTTACTGCACATGTTCAAAGTATGTCGACATCTTTACTTTGTAAATCCTTTTTCATATTTACAATCTTGGAACCGATTTGCCACACTTCCAAACAAGTTTAGAATTGGTTCATCTGACTTCCAAGAACTATGTGATTGATTATCCTATCAAATCACAAATCATGGGTTTCACGGTTCGACCAAAACAAGTTTCGGTTCTACCTCCATGTGGGTACTAGAACTAGTCACGCTAGTTACCAAAACTTGGTTGACTAGGTACTAGGATCGGTTCCCACATATATATGGTATCTAACTTGTATTTGGTGCGCATGCCCATAGGATCAGTTCCCAATAACTAAAAACGTGTTGCACATGTTCATAGGATCAGTTCCCAATAACTAAAAACTTATTGCACCTCTTACAAGGATTGATTCCCTTTTGTGATCGGTTACACCTCTTACTAGGATCGTCCCACAATGTCTAGAGTTGGTCATACCAATTACAACAAATCGATCATACCATCTCAGGTGATTACTTAAGATTGGTTTCACTAATAAAAGTCATACCAATACAAAAGTCAGGCCTTGTGAATAGTTTTACCAAGAACATAAGCAAGTCATGAGCGGTTATACTAAACATACATATTGGTAATTCAAAAGATTCGCAATGAATAACAATACCAATAAGCCTAGTGATTTCCCTTTCGATTCACAAAACAAGTTCATGAATTTACTTCCTTTAAACGAATGTAAAACATTGTTTCCTAGGAAGAATCTTCACCCATACCCATACATAATCACAATAGCATTCATACGATTATGCAGATGTCTTATATACGAAGTTCAAAAGATAAGCGTTATCCTTCGTATTGTATTCCTTAATACTACGTCTAACTAGAATATAATCATTCACAGCTTCGCAGTTATGTTTTCAATATGCACGACTTGAAAGATGCGTTGGGGAATGAAACAGTTCAAGTCAAATATTACTAACCTCAAGTGGAAGGATGATGTCGGCGTTGTAGCTCCTTACTTCTTCACATTCTTCAAGTCTCCACGTAATACTTGTAATGTCTCATATCCTAATACTTTCAAGCTAACCTATACAAAGTTGACTCTAGTAAATAATCAAGCGACTCTTTAAATGAGTTTTGCTTCACTAAAATATGACAACCAAAATTAACATACCAACGCTTGATGAGTTCAGCCGAGCTATGCTCTAACAAATAAGTCAACTTATTAAATGTCTCCGCTGTACTATGGTTTTTGATACATCTTTAATTATGTGTATTTCAGGACACTTCAAGGAAGACGACGGTTGGTTGGATCCATTTGTCTAACGGTCTCTATTTTTTACGCACCACACCTTACTGCTTTTCAACTTCTCGTCCGATATTTGATCTATGGGTATTGGAGGTTGGGCCATATGCCAAATTTACATTGGACTTTTAGCAAGCAAATTTAGTTGTATAAGGTCTACTAATAATCGTCTATGTGAAGTATGTCCACACACTAAACAAGCACGTATTACGTATGTTTCAAATAAATCGAAAACTAAAAGAATTGGTTAATTCATGCAGATATTTGGGGTCCTTTCTCTGAATCTTCTTTATATAAGCATAGATACTTTCTTAGTTATTTTTTTTATGATTAATCAAGATGCACTTGGATTTATGTCATGTCTAATAAATAAGACACCAATAAATATCTCTCTTACTTTTTTTAATCATATTATCGACTAATTTCACATTAACATTACGGTTTTATTTTCAGGGATTGATAAGATTTTTCCCCGCTACTACAAAAATTTGGATCCGACAATGGGTCTGAATTTCTAACCAAGGAACTGCAACAATGGTTTTCACGATCATGTTGTTGTTCGTCAAGTTAGTTGCATAGCTACTGCTAAAAAAAATGTCGTGGAACGTAAACATCATCACTTATTTGATGATGCTCGGACTTTGTGTTTTCAAGCTGAATTACCCTTGAAAGTTTGGGTTGAATGTATCACTGCTGGAACCTATCTAATAAAAAAAGTGCATACTTCTTTATTAGAAAACAAATTCCCTCACGAAGCCTTATTTAACTCGCCACCTTCTTACCAACATTTAAGGGTATTTGGCTGCCCATGTTTTGCTAGAAATATAAACATCAAACACAAGTTTGATCAACGTGCTAGGCCTTGAAATTTCATTGGATATCCATATGGACAGAAAGGATATCGTGTCTACGACCTCGAATCTAATAAAAATATTTGTTTCTCGTGATGTAACATTTCACGAAAATAAATTTTCGTACAAAGACTATCATTTCATAAAACAATCTCCTCCTGAACCTCATCCTACATTACAGTTAGAAGATGATTTTACAAGTGATTTTGTTTTATTTTTCATGAGAACACCTACATGAAATGATGCCAGCACCTTCAGACCCAGACTTCTTATCCTCAAACAACACGGATATTTCATCTCCCATGCCTAACACTGCATGGACATACACCATTATCTCCAGAAATTTCTCCTATACAATCATCCCACTTATCTCCTGATGACTTCTCTAACTCATCACCCTTGTCAACTAATAATGGTAATGATAATCAATGCCTTGTCGTTGATGCATTTCGACCAGTACGGGGGCGACGACCACCATCACATTTGAGAGATTATGTGCGTGCTACGATGCCTTCCTTTTGCGTTCTCGACTAGTAGCACACCATACCCTTTATCTAACTAGCTTTCAGTTGACAAATTTTTACCAACTCACCGAGCGTTTTCAACTTCACTTCTAAATACCACATAACCACGTTCATTTTTGGAAGCAATGAAGAATCCTAAACGGAAACATATTATGGTTAAAGAAGTCACTGTTCTTGTAGATAATAATACATTTTTCTTACGTGCGATGTATCATCCGGAAAAGTTCCCATAAGATGCGAATGGGTTTGTAAAATTAAGTTTAACTAGATTTTGTGCCAGTGCTACGCACCGGGCAATTTTTTCTTTGGACCGTATCTCTACTTAGGTGTGCGCGGAGCTTTTCCCTACCCCTACCTCGTGATGATGCACTATTAATTTGGCGTCCGAGGGGCTTAGCCCACTTCAAGGCGATGCAATTTTGATTCGGTGTGCGCGGGCTTCGCCGGCCCCGTATTGATGCATGGTACTATGCTCCCTCAATGGTTGATTGTGCATGAAATGGTGCTATGTGTCAACCGGAAACCTTGTCTTCTTGCTCTCACCAGCAGGGTACCGCCGCAACAGTTGAATGAGTTGTACGATGGAAAACATGATTTAGCAAGAAGGTCCGTACACATTCGTAGGTAACACTCAATTCCAAGGACAACTACAACTCATCTATTAAATTGTTGGTAGTCTGTTTGTTCGGTAATTGTGGAATGAGATTTTTCCAGAAAATTGAATTTGATTTAGCTTTGCAGTTTAATAACAGTTAGAGAATCTCCTTTCTCCACGGCTTAATGCAATTGCTCAAGAGCCTTATTGCAATTAGTTACTTGAGTTCGATGATGTTTTTGGTGATGAAGTTGCATGCTGATTTTTCCACTAATCACTGGTTCAAGAGCACTATAATCATAAGGAAGATCAGGAAGTCAGAATGTTTGAAACTCTCTATAAAACCCTGATATCAGGTTATGTGATTTCAACCATGTTAGAGATTTTCTGCTGAGTAGGGTAGGATAGGAATAGCAGCCAGTGGTGATGGATTCTCTAATTAATAAGGTTAATGGTTCATCTTAACATACCTTTTCTTTTTTCCTCCTTATCAGTTTCTTTCTATTTGTACGACATCGTTTAACCATGCGTTTTTCCATTGTTTGTTTGTCAGTGTATAGTAATTCAATTAAATTGAAGAAAGGAAAATATTTGATCGATGGAAAGAAAAAGAACAGTTACAAATATTTCATGTATGTAAAGAGAATATTTACAAACCTAATGTCTCTGGAATCTTTCTTTTGCTTGCAAACCAATTGTACCTTTTCTTGTGTGTTTCTCTGAATAACCAAAATCTTTTATCATGGTTTTGAGAGCAAAAGATTCATCCTCAAAATCTTTTGCTTGGAACCCGATTTCCTTAATCAGGTGTTTAACCGGTGATTTCTTTTTTTAACACGAACTCTATATCGGATTTCCTTTTTAACACGAATTCCTGTTGAAATATTAACGGGATTTCCAGAATTAACAAAAAGTTTGACGCTAGTTTTTTGTTTTAAGAGTTCCATATTTTTTTTCTTTCTTTTTTATTTATTTAGCGGTTTGGACGTGAGTTTTGTCTACCTTTACTAAAGTACAGTTAAGTACAGGTGTAAACACGGTGTAACTAAATAATTCAAGTTTAAATTCTAACATAAGTATTGTCTACCTACTTTTTTTTAACACCGTTACTAACAGACAGTTAAGTATTTGATGTATCCAAATTGTAACCAAATTTTAATTATTACAACCAATAGAGTAATGCCAAGTATCCTCACCATAGCTTCTGCATTAGAAAAGGCCTTTCTAGGCCAATGGAAAGCGAGGGTTCCATCACCGTTTAATGTGGGAGCTTTATTTGTCAAGGCCTTTAAGGGGGAAGATGTCGATTGCTTCGTAAAGCGATATAAGGTACGATGTGTTGCCAAAGGATACAATCAAATTGAAGGACTCGATTATAATGATACAGTTGCGCCTGTTACAAAGCTTGTCACAGTTAGAGATCTCTTATCTCTTACTACAATAAAAAATTGGCAGTTACATCAATTGGATATCAATAATACCTTCTTACAAGGTGACCTTCATGAAGAAGTGTATATGAAACTACCACCTGGTTTTTCTAGGAAGGGAGAGACTAGAATTTGTTGACTAAATAAATCATTACACAGGATTAAATAAGCTTCACGCTATTGGTTTGAAAAAATTTCATCTCAATTCCTCAAGCGCGGTTTTGCTCAATCTTTGGAGGAATATTCTCTCTTCATCTACAAAGAAGGTAAAATACGTATTTATCTTTTAGTTTATGTCGATGACATTATTATCACGGGTGTTGATGGTGGTTTTTAGTTCAGGGTCAAAATTGTAAAACCCTGTATTTAATGCGATGTTATCCTGCAAAGGAATAAGGCCATTCAAAAGTGACGAGTGCTCAAACCTCTTTACTTACACATGTATTGAACAAATCAGCATATATATGAAATTCATTCAGAATGGTGCGCATAGTAGTAATCTCAAGTATTATGTGAATTCTATTTTATGCTAGCATATTAACTAATGCATGACTCGCCTGATATTTTTCCGTGCTATGCTCCCAGCCGAACTATCAATACTGACATGACATGATGATCAATGCTCACTCTCAGCGGAGTAACATGAATTTCTAGAAGTGCTAGTATTGGGATCTGCACAAAAATACTAATACAAGTTACATCTCTCTGACAAAGAGATCAATGCGTTCACACACTTTTAATTAAAGTAGCGTGATTGAACACACATTTATTCTTAAAGAAAGTATAGACTGTTAATGTCAGTCTCAGAAACAATCACGGCCACAAAACTTGGCCACACGATTTAACAAGCATAGCTTACTCCTAGCAGAACTAGGCAATCACTATAGTGACAACCGACGGGTCCACTAGTGCCCTAGTCGATCGAGTAGTCTTCTGCTCATTCACAAGCACTTCAAGCGCCGACCCAAACGTGGGTATTCCCGCTACTTAGAAGCTCAAACGAGCTAGACCGACTATGACGGTCTCAAAGTCATCACGTCCATCCAACTTGGCCATCCAAGTTGGAGTTCTTAGATTGAGCTTTGGGAGATCAAAAAGGCGTCGTAGCAATTACCGGCGGGCCCACTAGTTCTCTAGTTGATCGAGTCCCATGTTTTCCACGCACAAGCGCTTCAAACACCGACCCAAACGTGGGCGTTTGCGCTGCGTAAAAAAAAATCTCGAACGAGCTAAGACCGTAAAAAACGGTCTCAAAACCCATCATGTCCGCTCAACTTCGCCATCCTAGTTGGATGGCTTAGATCTTCCTACGAAAGATTAAATAAGTATCAGCATGGTCATTGGCGGCCCCACTTTCGCCTTGGACGATCGACTTGCCTATGAAAATCCAATAGGGTGCTCGACCGCTTGCACAAACTTGAGCAGACGCGTTGTGTTCAAAAACCCTAATTTAGGTCACGGCAGTACAAAGCTATCGCAGATTGATCACAACCATCCATCTTCTCCAGCCTAAACGAGTGGCATAGATTTAGATTCAAGTGGTCCCGAAGGTGTTAACGAGATCACTGTGGACCCACCTTTACACGTGATTGACCGGCCTACCCAAATTAGGGCTCAATGCCTCGAAACGCACGCTTAAAGAGGGGTGGGCCACACGTCTCCCTATACCCTAAAGTTGTGTCAATGGAAGTATGAAACTTCCGCATATCATCTCGTCCATCCAACTTTACTAACCTAATTGGATGGTGTGGATTTGTTTTTTGAAAACAAGCAAAGCAAGTGAAGACCGACCATCCCTCTTCCACATGAGGCATTCGACCAAGTGATGACTTGACCGTATGGTCCTCAAGCGATCACCCAAAGGTGGTCTATCATGCTGCCTCTTTTAAGACGCATATCCACGACTTATTCAATCAGGATCTAAAACAATGATGCTTCATACATATCGATTAGTTTGAGATGCTTAAATGCGATGCTTCACATGCATCGAATACATACAATATTTTATATTGGCATCATAAACAACTTAGTTGTTTCACCTAATAGCACCATGCTATTCTCCACGGCGGGTCCCACGACTTGACCCACTTATTCGAGACATCAAACATGTCACAAACTGGGGTATGCTTACTGGGGTATTGGTATGGCGGTTTACAGCGTGCGACATGCAACACGTCCATTACGATAATGTGTGAGGAAAGACGGACGGTTATCAGTAATGAGAGTAGTGGTAGAACGTGTGATTAGTCATCCCTCATAACAGAGACATGATGATCACTACCTTCCGCACAAAAACCCACTTTTCCACTACTTCACTTCCTCCACTTCCTAAGAGATCAGGGTGTTCTCAATGACTTGTATAAAAAGATTTGCAATCTATTTCAAACAAAAACAACGGGAGTGTTATCAACACAAGTAGCCAGAAACCATTTTCTGATACACAAGTTATAAACAGCCACACCTTCATAATTCAACACTCTGATCTCAAACACCTTCTCCGCTTCCCTCCCTAAGATCAACCCTTCTCCTTCACCTTGTGACCGAATTGAATCTAGAACGACCATTTCTTAGTTTAGGACAGAGTCTTATAGATTAATTTCTCGAACCTAAAATAATTTCCGTATAGTGCATTTGTTTAGGGTTTGAACTCGTTTCTCATCAACACACCCCAAATTACCAAAAAACAGCAGAATCAGTTTTTGCCCCAAAACAACTTGCGACCACAACGGGATATTAATCTCTCGGTCGTGAAGTCAATTTTTCAATACCCAATTTGATTTTCCTGATTTCAAAATGGTGGATCTTAGGTATCGATCGGCAACCAATTACGATGGAACTAGCACTGACAACACTCTCGACGTTGATGTCTCGGTCAGCGGCGCTACTGTACATTCTGTCAATACAATCAATGAATCTCGTGGAACTACATCCTCTACCACCAACACCATCGGAGCAGAGATTCCCTCGGTAACACTTCCCGTCACCAGATCCAGAGCAGCCGCAAACCCCAACATTTTTTCAAGTATAACGCCTCCAGTCGTCACCAGAGCAGCCGCTATTCCCCCGTCAGGACGAGGGGATGGAGGAATTAGAGGAGGCCAACCCCCTATTACCATTGTTGATTTGATGGAGAGACAAGAAATTCTCGCTAAGGCTCATACAGACATGGATTCGACTCATAAAGAGGTACTTACTTTCCTTAAGACGCTAACATAGCGACTACCACAAGAACCGCGTCAGCCCATGGAACCCGTAAGAAGTACCTTCAACACTCTTGGCGCAAGCACTTCAGCAAGGCGTGCATTCATAGATGAGGAAGTTCGTGTTGCGCCTGAACGCCCATGGGAAAGGAACCATCCATCCAACTTCATCACTCGTGAGGATCTGGAACGACTTCTCCAAAATTAAGGAAAAGAAAACCCGGCGGACCTACACCAGCACCAACCTCCGTATCCTCCTGGCGTGCAGAGAGTTACCCTACCGAGAGGATACTCCTCTCCTCAGTTTTTCCTTTATGATGGTACTAGTAACGCTCGCGAACACATCTCTCTTTTTCTGAAATCTTTGGGAGAACACGAATACAATCACGTCCTCCGACTGAAAAAGTTCTCAAAGTCACTTACCAGAAGAGCATACACCTGGTACAACAACATCGCTCCAAACAACATACCAAACTGGTGTGAGATGGTCATGGCATTTTACAAAAAGTATTTCTTTGTATCCGAGAAAATCACTTTCTCGGACTTGGGAAGAATGTTTCAACGAAACAACGAGAATCCGAACGACTACGTCAAGAGATTCAGAATTCAAACTTTGGATTGTCACGATCCAAACGTGACCGAAAAACAATTGGTAGAGTCGTGCATCAATGGTATGGTTCCCATTTATCGTGCTTTATTGGAAAACTTGCGCTTCCATACATTCTTTGAACTTCATGAAGCTGCTAAGCGATCGGCTACGACCGTACCAGCACTTTTAAAAATAATCAGACCAGCCAGGGGTGAGGATACACGCGAAACTCGAGGGAATATGCGTCTTATCAACAAGCAATACAACACTGGTCCTTCTGTAAGCGTGGTAGGCGAATGAGGGAAAATGAAAGCTCCAGCAACGGAGCAACAACCAAAACGCGCAGCACCAGCGCAGACAACCCCATCCCGGAAAGCCACGGCTAAAGCTCCTGAAGCTGGAGATGCTCCAGACTTCCCATTTCCAATAGATGAGGTCATTGAACTCCTGGAAGCATGGATTCAAGATGATGCAATCAAGCTACCTCCTCTTAGACATCCGCCAACTGAAGAAGAGATGGTGAATCCCAAATACTTTCGTTATCACAAGTTCATCAATCACCTAACCAGTGACTGCAACAAGTTGAAGCGCATTTTCAAAGAGAAAGTGGATGCTGGAGAACTTCAACTAGGAACAAATGAGTCAACAGAGACCCTCTTCTTGTCAGGAGTTGCATGATTTCTGGGGACTCTGTTCATAAGACTGTGCAGTCCATGATGGAACGATTGTGTGAAATTCTGTATTTCTCAAAGGCACAGCGTCAAGACATGTTTGGGTATCTTAACCGTGTCGTATCAGGCAAGCGTCTGTTTCCAGTTAAGGAAGTTGCTCATGAACCGAAATCCTTTCTAGGAAACACAAGATGTAACTGGGGACTCCTAACCGTCGATCGCTTAAAGGATGTCGAGTTCGACAACGTGCTGATTGACATAGCATCTGATTTCAACATTGTCAACGTCAAGGCCCTGAAAGATGCAAAGATTTCGAAGCAGGAAGTTGTTCATTTCTCAACCATAATTAAAAATTCTGAAGGAGAGTCTAGAGACGCTTATGGGTACATCGACCTCGAAATCAAGACAGGAGACACTCTAACACGCGGTAGGTTTCATATTGTGAAAGATTACTCGAACTATGATATGATTCTGGGGCGCTCGTGGGTGCATAACAACAAAGAAAATTTAGGAGTGTGTCTACACCTGAAAGGATTACCAACAAGCCGTAAAATCCGAAGATTATCTGTTGCCGTATCGACAGCTTGCCGATGTGACACAATTACCTGGAGAGAGCCCATCAGCATACGTTAGAAGATTCCGAATCCAAGTAAGTCTTATCGAACAACCTTTTTTGCAATCGGTCACTCCTCCTTCTGCTAAGTCCTGGGGACTTGCTCCAATGTATAACCCAGCCGCCACTAGGAGATGTGAATAGGATGCTGGTCCTTTCAAACGCTTTGCCAAAAATTTAAAAGTTGTCTCGATTAAAAAAAACGAGTCTGAGGACCAAGTAGTTGTGTAACGCCCAAACCCATTGCAAATTGGAGATTTGGTAATAAAGGCGACCGCGTTTCAAGTTGGGGATGTGACAGTTAAAGTGACCGCTCTGTCTGATTCACCTACAGAAAGGGAAGATAAGCCATACCTGGTGGCAGATGTTATCTTAGGCGGTTACTGCAAGCTCATCAATGCTGACAAAATGGAAGGCGTGATGATTCACTCACGATGGCTCGAACCCTACAATACCTAAAACGTGGTGCTACCATTTCCTCTAGTGTTCTCCATACCTAAAACGTTGTGCTACCTTTTCCTCCAGCCTTCCCTTTAGTATTTCTTCCAGCAATTTCCTCTTTCATGAAATATTTGTAATTCCCCAAAATGATTGCACTGCTTGCATTCATAATTAGGGTTTTAATTTATCAGTTAATCAAAGTATTATTTCCTTTTATAAATCTCTTTACTCCAGAACCATGACACAAAGTCGTGAACAAACCTAAAACCCTCATTACCCATCAGTTCAAACCAGAAAGGAAAAAACCTAAAAGAAACATCGCATATCTTTCGAGAAACATCGAAGGAACATGTACATGAAGAAAGGGAAAAGGGGGTTCGTGTGGGTGATCAGAGGGAACGATCTACTCCAACAATGAAACAACACCACTACAATAGGATTTGTGAAACTCTGCCTACTGGAAAACAGGTTCGTGGTTAATATCTGGTTTCCATTATCGCATCGTCCTTCATTATTTGGGATCGTGAGCAATCATCACGAAGACAGTACACATAAAATGCATCACGGGTTGTATGCGTGAATTGATGAAATATAGAGATTCTATTATGACCCTGGAGAGCGTCACAGTTGGGTCTCAAAATAATGTGAATAAAAGGACCATTGTTTAATTAAACCTAAACTCAGTCACTGCTGATAATAAAAAGGAATGTCTACAAACTATGAAAGCATTCAACAAGAATAAAAGAAACAAAGGGAAATCTAGTCATCGGAAGGATCAACGGTATCTTCACAGGAGTTGTTGGGAATTGCTACAACGCCGTCATCGCAAGCCATTAATGCAACCTCCAGGGAAGCCACGTCGACCTCCCATCGTGATGCCGCTTCGACGCCATCCTTAATGGTTGCTTCAATATTCCCTCTAGGAGATGCACCAGCATCATCCCTGGAAGCTACCATGATCTCTTCAGCATCCACTTCAGTATTCCCCCCGGCTGTTGATTCAACACCGTCTACGAAAGCTACTTCGATTTCCCCTTCAGGAACTTCCCCAACAGCCTTCTGAGGATACTCTGGTTCGTCCATGTCAGAATCGAGGATGATGATTCCGTTACACACAGGTTAATTATACTTATTTTCACTGGAAGGCCGCTCATGCTCGATCCTTAGCCGCTTTCGCCGAGCTGCAAATCTTTCATCTCTCGGCGCTCGGTGACTGTGATGCTTCGCCACGCCTCCATTCTTCTTACATGCCGACCGAAGCCAAGAGAGCCCGAAAACGCTCCCGAACAAGACGTAGTTGCATAAGAGACATACCCTGTATGGAACGATCACCTTCATGAAACGGAGGATCCATTTTGGCCATCACCTCCTCAAACGCCCTAGCCTCGTGTTTGTCAACTTCAAAGCTCTTCTATGGAGAAGTAAAAGAGTAATCATCACCAGCAGTTCACATCATATACTGCAAAAAGGGACGTTATGATCATCCCAACGACTGGTAAATAAAATTGTTATTATCAATCAAAAATCAAACTACATAATGAACATGGAGCAATACCTGAAACGAAGAAAAAGAGCAATTCTGCGATGAGGAGAAAGGCTCAGCGTATTCTTTATATTCCGCAAATCATCTAGATCTCGGGAAGAAAAGAAGTCTCTACTTGCCGTGTATAAAGGCTCCGGATACAGGATAAAAATCAAGTAGATATCTATCTTATGATAACCGACGTGAAAAGAAAACGTTCCCTACTCAAGAACCAGCCAGCCTCTATCCTGGTAATGTGCATCGAACTCCTCTTGTGAATTTCTTTGCCTGTTACCATCTAGTGCTTACCCCGAAACAATGTCATTGTCACGTGCTAAGCAGGGGACTTAATAATATTGATGGTGGTTTTTAGTTCAGGGTCAAAATTGTAAAACCCTATATTTAATGCGTTGTTATCCTGCAAAGGAATAAAGGCCATTTGAAAGTGACAAGTGCTCAAACCTCTTTACTTACACATGTATTGAACAACTCAGCATATATATGAAATTCATTCAGAATGGTGCGCATAGTAGTAATCCCAAGTATTCTGTGAATTCTATTTTATGCTAGCATTATTAACTAATGCATGACTCGCCTGATATTTTTCCGTGCTATGTTTCCAGCCGAACTCTCAATACTGACATGACATGACAATCAATGCTCACTCTTAGCAGAGTAGCATGAATCTCCAGAAGTGTTATTATTGGGATCTGCACAAAAATACTCATACAAGTTACATCTATCTGACAAAGAGATCAATGCGTTCACACACTTTTAATTAAAGTTAGCGTGATTGAACACACATTTATTCTTAAAGAAAGTCTAGACTGTTAATTTCAGTCTCAGAAACAATCACGGCCACACAACTTGGCCACACGATTTAACAAGCATAGCTTACTCCTAGCAGAACTAGACAATCACTTAGTGACCACCGAAGGGCCCACTAGTGCCCTAGTCGATCAAGTAGTCTTCTGCTCATTCACAATAACTTCAAGCGCCGACTCAAATGTGGGTATTCGCGCTATTTAGAAGCTCAAACGATCTAGACCAACTATGACGGTCTCAAAGTCATCACGTCTGTCCAACTTGGCCATCCAAGTTAGACGTCTTAGATTGAGCTTTGGGAGATCAAAAAGGCGTCGTAGCAATCTCCGGCGGGCCCACTAGTTCTCTAGTTGATCGAGTCCCACGTTTTCCATGCACAAGCGCTTCAAATGCCGACCCAAATGTGGGCGTTTGCGCTACGTAAAAACAAAGCTCGAACGAGCTAAGACCGTTAAAAATGGTTTCAAAACCCATCATGTCCGCCCAACTTCTCCAGCCTAGTTGGACGTCTTAGATCTTCCTACGAATGATTAAAGAAGTATCAGCATGGTTATTGGCCTCCCCACTTTCCCCTTGGACGATCGACTTTCCTATGGAAAGCCTATAGGGTGCTCGACCGCTTGCACAAACTTGAGAAGACGTGTTGTGTTCAAAAACCCTAATTTAGGTCACGACAGTACATAACTGTCGCAGATTGATCACAACCATCCATCTTCGCCAGCCTAAAAGAGCGGCATAGATCTAGATTCAAGTAGTCCCGAAGGTGTTAACGTGATCATTGTGGACCCACCTTTACACGTGATTGACCGGCCTACGCAAAATAGAGATCAATGCCTCGAAACACACGCCCAAAGAGGGGTGGGCCACAAAACTCCCTAAACCCTAAAGTTGCGTTAATGGCAGTATGCAACTGCCGCAAATTATCTCGTTCATCCAACTTTGCTAACCTAGTTGGATGGTGTGGATTTGTTTTTCGAATACAAGTAAAGCAACATTGTGAAGACCGGCCATCCCTCTTCCACATGAGACAATCGACCAAGTGATTACTTAACCATATGGTCCTCAAGCGATCACCCAAAGGTGGTCGATCATGCTGCCTCCTTTAAGACGCCTATCCACGACTTATTCAATCAGGCTCTAAAACAATGATGCTTCATACACATCGATTAGTTTGAGCTGCTTAAATGCGATGCTTCACATCCATCGAGTACATACAATATTTTATATTGGCCTCATAAAAAACTTAGTTGTTTCACCTAATAGCACCATGTTATTCTCCGTGACGGGTCCCACGACTTGACCCACTTATTCGAGACAACAAACATGTCTCATACTGGGGGATGCTTACTGGGTATTGGTCTGGTGGTTTACAACGTGCGACGTGCAACACGTCCATTATGAGAATGTGTCAGGAAAGACGGACGGTTATCAGTAATGAGAGTAGTGGGAGAACGTGTGATCAGTCATCCCTCATAACGGAGACACGATGATCACTACCTTCCGCACAAAAATCCACTTTTCCACTACTTCACTTCCTCCACTTCCTAAGAGATCAGAGTGTGCTCAATGACTTGTTTAAATAGATTTGCAATCTATTTCAAACAAAAACAACGGGAGTGTTATCACCACAAGTATCCAGAAACCATTTTCTAATACACAAGTTATAAAAATCCACATCTTCATAATTCAACACTCTGATCTCAAACACCTTCTCCGCTTCCCTCCTTAAGATCAACCCTTCTCCTTCACCTTGTGGCCGAATTGAATCTGGAACGACCATTTCTTGGTTTAGGACAGAGTCTTACAGATTGATTTCTCTAACCTAAAAGCATTCCCGTATAGTGCATTTGTTTATGGTTTGAACTCGTTTCTCATCAACACACCGCAAATTACCAAAAAACAGCAGAATCGATTTTTACCCCAAAATAACTGGCGACCACAGCTGGAGATTAATATCTCGGTCGTGAAGTCAATTTTTCAATACCCAATTTGATTTTCCTGATTTCTAAATGGTGGATCTTAGTTCTCGATCGGTAACCAATTCCGATGGAACTATCACTGACAATACTCTCGGCATTGATGTCTCAGTCAGTGGCGCTACTGTACAGCCTGTCAATACGATCAATGCATCTCGTGGAACTACGTCCTCTACCACCAACACCAGCGGAACAGAGATTCCCTCGGTAACACCTCCCATCACCAGAGCCAGAGCAGCCGCAAACCCCAACATTTCTTCAAGTGTAACGCCTCCAGTCGTCACCAGAGCAGCTTCTACTCCCCCGTCAGGACGAGGAGATGGAGGAATCAGAGGAGGCGAACCTCCTATTACCATTATTGATTTGATGGAGAGACAAGAAATTATCGCTAAGGCTCGGACATACATGGATTCGACTCAAAAAGAGGTACTTACTTTCCTTAAGACGTTAACAGAGCGACTACCACAAGAACCGCGTCAGCCCATGGAACCCGTAAGAAGTACCTTCAAAACTCTTAGCGCAAGCACTTCAGCAGGGCGTGCATTCATAGATGAGGACGTTCGTGTTGCGCCTGAAAGCCCAAGGGAAAGGAACCATCCATCCAACTTCATCACTCGTGAGGATCTGGAACGACTTCTCCAAAATCAAGGAAAAGAAAACCCGGCGGACCTGCACCAGCACCAACCTCCGTATCCTCCTGACGTGTAAAGAGTTCTCCTACCGAGAGGATAATCCTCTCCTCAGTTTTCCATTTATGATGGTACTAGTAACACTCGCGAACACATCTCTCTTTTTCTGAAATCTTTGGGAGAACACGAATACAATCACGTCCTCCGACTGAAAAAGTTCTCAAAGTCACTTACCAGAAGAGCATACACCTGGTACAACAACATCGCTCCAAACAACATACCAAACTGGTATGAGATGGTCATGTCATTTTACAAAATTTATTTCTTTGTATCCAAGAAAATCACTTTCTCGGACTTGGGAAGAATGTTTCAGCGGAACAACGAGCATCCGAACGACTACGTCAAGAGATCAGAATTCAAACTTTGTATTACCACGATGCAAACGTGACCGAAAAACAATTGGTAGAGTCGTGCATCAACGGTATGGTTCCCATATATCGTGCTTTACCGGAAAACTTGCGCTTCCAGACAATCTTTGAACTTCATGAAGCTGCTAAGCGATCGGCTACGACCGCACCAGCACTTTTAGAAAGAACCAGACCAGCCAGGGGTGAGGATGCACGTGAAACTCGATGGAATAAGCATCTTATCAACAAGCAATACAACACTGGTCCTTCGGTAAGAGTGGTAGGCGAAGGAGGGAAAAGGAAAGCTCCATAAACGGAGCAACAACCCAAACGCGCAGCACCAGCGTGGACAATCCCATAGCGGAAATCCATGGCTAAATCTCCTGAAGCTGGAGATGCTCCAGACTTCCCATTTCCAATAGATGAGGTAATTGAACTCCTGGAAGCATGAATTCAAGATGATGCAATCAAGCTACCTCCTCTTAGACGTCCTCCAACTGAAGAAGAGATGGTGAATCCCAAATACTGTCGTTATCACAGGTTCGCCAATCACCCAACCAGTGACTGCAACAAGTTGAAGCGCATTTTAAAAGAGAAGGTGGATGCTGGAGAACTTCAACTAGGAAACGAATGAGTCAACAGAGACCCCCTTCTTGTCAGGAGTTGCATGATTTCTGGGGACTCTGTTCATAAGACTGTGCAGTCTATGATGGAACGATTGTGTGAAATTCTGTATTTCTCAAAGGCACAGCGTCAAGACATGTTTGGGTCTCTTAAACATGTCGTATCAGAAAAGCGTCTGTTTCCAGTTAAGTAAGTTGCTCCTGAACCGAAATCCTTCCTAGGAAACGCAAGATGTAACTGGGGACTCCTAACCGTCGCTCGCTTGAAGGATGTCGAGTTCGACAACGTGCTGATTGACGTAGCATCTGATTTCAACATTGTCACCATCAAGGCCCTGAAAGATGCAAAGATTTCGAAGAAGGAAGTTGTTCAATGCCCAACCATAATCCAGATAGGATACACTCAAACACGCGGTAGGTTTCATATTATGAAAGATTACCCGAACTATGATATGATTCTGGGGAGCTCGTGGGTGCATAAAAAAAAAGAAAATTTAGGAGTGTGTCCCTTGCCAGTGTCTATACCTGAAAGGATTACCAACAAGTCGTCAAATCCTAAGATTATCTATTGTCTTATCGACAGTTGCCGATGTGACGTAACTACCTGGAGAGAGCCCATAAGCATACGTTAGAAGATTCCGAACCCAAGTAAGTCTTATCGAACAACCTTTTTTGCTATCGGTCACTCCTCCGTCTACTAAGTCCCGGGGACTTGCTCCAGTCAACAACCCAGCTGCCACTAGGAGATGTGAATGGGATGCTGGTCCTTTCAAACTCTTTTTCAAAATTTTAAAAGCTGTATCGATTAAAAACGATGAGTCCAAGGAACAAGTAGTTGTGCAATGCCCAAACCCATTTTAAATTGGAGATTTGGTAATAAAGGCGACCGCATTTCAAGTTGGGGATGTGAAAGTGAAAGTGACTGCTCAGTCTGATTCACCTACAGAAAGGGAAGACAAGCCATACCTGGTGGCAGATGTTATCTTAGGCGGTTACTGCAAGCTCATCAATGCTGACAAACTGGAAGGCGTGACGATTCACTCACGATGGCTCGAACCCTACAATACCTAAAATGTTGTGCTACCATTTCCTCCAGTGTTCTCCATACCTAAAACGTTGTGCTACCTTTTCCTCCAGCGTTCTGTTTAGTATTTCTTCCAGCAATTTCCTCTTTCATGCAATATTTGTAATTCCCCCAAAATGATTGCACTTCTTGCATTCATAATTAGGGTTTCAACTTATCAGTTAATCAAATTATTATTTCCTTTTAGAAACTTCTTTACTCCCGAACCATGACACAAAGTCGTGAACAAACCTAAAACCCTCATTACCCATCAGTTCAAACCAGAAAGACAAAACCCTAAAAGAAACATCCCATATCTTTCGGGAAACATCGAAGGAACATGTACA
This sequence comes from Papaver somniferum, assembly GCF_003573695.1. NCBI lineage: Eukaryota > Viridiplantae > Streptophyta > Magnoliopsida > Ranunculales > Papaveraceae > Papaver > Papaver somniferum. The sequence goes on from NC_039361.1 coordinate 67,923,676, forward strand.
TGAAGAAAGGGCAAAGGGGGTTCGTGTGGGTGATCATAGGGAACGATCTACTCCAACAATGAAACAGCACCACCACAATAGGATTTGTGAAACTCTGCCTACTGGAAAACAGGTTCGTGATTAATATCTGGTTTCCATTATCTCATCGTCCTTCATTATTTGGGATCGTGAGCAATCACACAAAGACAGTACACATAAAACGCATCACGGGTTATATGCGTGAATTGATGAAATAGTGAGATTCTATTATGACCTTGGAGAGCGTCACAATTGGGTCTCAAGATAATATTAATAGAAGAACCATTTTTTAATTAAACCTAGACTCAGTCACCACTGAGCATAAAAAGGAATGACTACAAACTATGAAAGCATTGAACAAGAATAAAAGCAACAAGGGGAAATCTAGTCATCGGAAGGATCAAAGGTAGCTTCACAGGAATTATTGGAAACTGCTACAAAGCCGTCATCGCAATCCATTACTGCATCCTCCATGGAAGCCACGTCGACCTCCCCTCTTGATGCCGGTTCGTCCATGTCAGAATCGAGGATTATGATTCCGTTACAGACAGGGTAATTATACTTATTTTCACTGGAAGGAAACTCATGCTCGATCCTTCGCCGCTTTAGCCGAGCTGCAAACCTTTCATCTCTCGCGCTCGGCGACTGAGACGCTTCACCACGCCTCCATTCTTCTTCCATGCCGACCGAAGCCAAGAAAGCCCGAACACGCTCACGAACAATACGTAGTTGCATAAGAGAAATACCCTGTATGGCACGATCAGCTTCACGAAACGGAGGATCCATTTTGGCCATGACCTCCTCAAACGCCCTAACCTAGTGTTTGTCAACTTCAAAGCTCTTCTCTGAAGAAGTAAAAGAGTAATCATCACCAGCAGTTCCCATCATATACTGCAAAAAGGGAAGTTATGATCATACCAACAACTAGTAAATAAAATTGTTATTATCACTCAAAAATCAAACTGCATAATGAACATGAAGCAATACCTGAAACGAAGAAAAAGAGCAATTTTTCGATGGGGAGAAAGGCTCAGCGTCTTCTTATATTCCGCAAATCAGCTAGATCCCGGGAAGAAAAGAAGTCTCTACTTATCGTGTATAAAGGCTCCGGATACGGGATAACAATCAAGTAGATATTTATCTATCTGATGATAACCGACGTGCAAAGAAAATGTGCCCTACTCAAGAACCGAGTCAGCCTTCTATCCTGGTAATGTGCATCGAACTCCTCATGTGAATTTATTTTCCTGTCACCATCTAGTGCTTACCTCGTAACAATGTCATTGTTACGTGCTAAGCAGGGGACTTAATGTTGATGGTGGTTTTTAGTTCAGGGTCAAAATTGTAAAACCTTGTATTTAATGCGTTTTTATCCTGCAAAGGAATAAAGGCCATTTGAAAGTAACGAGTGCTCATACCTCTTTAATTACACATGTATTGAACAACTCAGCATATATATGAAATTCATTCAGAATGGTGCGCATAGTAGTAATCCCAAGTATTCTGTGAATTCTATTTTATGCTAGAATTATTAACTAATGCATGACTCGCCGGATATTTTTCCGTGCTATGGTCCCAGCCGAACTCTCAATACTGACATGACATGACGATCAATGCTCACTCTCAGCAGAGTAGCATGAATCTCCCGAAGTACTAGTATTGGGATCTGGACACAAATACTCATACAAGTTACATCTCTCTGACAAAGAGATCAATGCGTTCACACACTTTTAATTAAAGTTATTGTGATTGAACACATATTTATTCTTAAAGACAGTTTAGACTATTAATGTCAGTCTCAGAAACAATCACGGACACACAACTTGGCCGCACGATTTAACAAGCATAGCTTACTCCTAGCAGAACTAGGCAATCACTATAGTGACCACCGACGGGGCCACTAGTGCGCTAGTCGATCGAGTAGTCTTCTGCTCATTCACAAGAACTTCAAGTGCCGACCCAAATGTGGGTATTCGCGTTATTAGAATCTCAAACGAGCTAGACCGACTATGACGGTCTTGTTGATGCTGGTGTTTAGATTAGGGTTAAAATCGTAAAACCTTACATCTGACATGACGTCACTACAACCACCAGCGCATTTACTGAATCATTCAACATACCTATGTAATAATTACCATGGTACCTTTTTTTTATATACATGTGTCATGTTTCACGGCAGAACCCTTAGTATTGACCGACATCATCTTCGTACATACCAAACCCTAATTTTCATGCTACCACGCCAAGGCATGCCAACCATGCCAGCCGCACCACTGTGCCAATGGCAAACCATGCTAGCCACATCTCCGCGCCAAGGCATGCCAATCAAGCCAAACGCACCACTGTGCCAATGGAAAACCATGCCAGCCACATCTCCGCGCCAAGGCATGCTAGCCTCACAACTGTGCCAATGGCAAACCATGCCAGACACATCTTCGTGCCAAGGCATGCAACCATTCCAGCCTCACCATTGTGCCAATGGCAAACCATGCCAGCCACGTCTACCACGCCAAGGCATGCCAACCATGCGCCAATGTCATGCCAAAACCCTTGGCCCCACCATGCCAAGCCAACCACACCTTTCCTTGGCCCTAACCATGCTAGCCGCACCATGCGCCAATGGCATGCCAAACCCTTGGCCCCACCATGCCAAACCAACCGCGCCTTTCCTTGGCCCCAACCTTGCTAGCCGCACCATGCGCCAATGGCATGAAAAACCCTTGGCCCCACCATGCCAAGACAACCACACCTTGCCTTGGCCCCACCATGCCAATCCATCCGTACGAAACCCTTGGCCCCACTATTCCAAACCATCTGCGCCATTGCACTTGGCCCCACCATTCTGGCCTTCCCTATGCGGCTCCAAAACGAAGGCGTGTGACGATCAACGGCCACCCTTCCATCCTGGATGAAAATCCTAGCCGTCTAAGGTCGCCAAACAACGCATGGTAACCTTTGGCCCAAAACCCTAGTTTTGGCCATGCCAAACCGCGCCAAGGCATGCCATGCCACATGTGCCAATGGCATGCCAACCACCTTGCCGCGCCACACAATGCCGGCCTTCCCTATGCGGCTACCAAAACGAAGGCGTCCGACGATCAACGACCACCCTTCCATCCTAGATGCAAATTCTAATCGTCCAAGGTCGCCAAATAATGCATGGTAACCTTTGGCCCAAAACCCAAGTTTTGGCCACTCCAAACCGCGCCAAGGCATGTCATGCCACATGCGCCAATGGCATGCCAACCACCTTGCCGCGCCATACCATGCTGGCCTTCCCCATGCGGCTACCAAAACAAAGGTGTGCGATGATCAACGACCACCCTTTCATCCTAGATGCAAATCCTAGCCGTCCAAGGTTGCCAAACAACGCATGGTAACCTTTGGCCCAAAACCCTAGTTTTGGCCACGCCAAACCGCGCCAAGGCATGCCATTCCACATGTGACAATGGCATGCCAACCACCTTGCCGCGCCATACCATGCCGGCCTTCCCTATGCGGCGGCCAAAACGAAGGCATGCGACGATCAACGGCCACTCTTCCATCCTAGATGCAAATCCTAGCCGTCCAAGATTGCCAAACAATGCATGGTAACCTTTGGCCTAAAACCCAAGTTTCGGCCACTCCAAACCGCGCCAAGGCATGCCATGCCACATGCGCCAATGGCATGCCAACCATCTTTCCGCGCCATACCATGATGGCCTTCCCCATGCGGCTACCAAAACGAAGGCGTGCGATGATCAACGACCACCCTTCCATCCTAGATGCAAATCCTAGCCGTCCAAGGTCGCCAAACAATGCATGGTAACCTTTGGCCGCACGATTTAACAAGCATAGCTTACTCCTAGCAGAACTAGGCAATCACTATAGTGGCCACCGACGGGCCCACTAGTGCGCTAGTCGATCGAGTAGTCTTCTGCTCATTCACAAGAACTTCAAGTGCCGACCCAAACGTGGGTATTCGCGCTATTAGAATCTCAAACGAGCTAGACCGACTATGACGGTTTTGTTGATGCTGGTTTTTAGCTTAGGGTTAAAATCGTAAAACCTTACATCTGACATGACGTCACTACAACCACCAGCGCATTTATTGAATCATTCAACATACCTATGTAATAATTACCAGGGTACCTTTTTTTTATATACATGTGTCATGTTCCACTGCAGAACCCTTAGTATTGACCGACATCATCTTCGTACATACCAAACCCTAATTTTCATGCTATCGCGCCAAGGCATGCCAACCATGCCAGCCGCACCACTGTGCCAATGGCAAACCATGCTAGCCACATCTCCGCGCCAAGGCATGCCAACCAAGCCAGACGCACTACTGTGCCAATGGAAAACCATGCCAGCCACATCTCCGCGCCAAGGCATGCCAACCATGCCAGCCTCACAACTGTTCCAATGGAAAACCATGCCAGACACATCTCCGTGCCAAGGCATGCAACCATGCCCGCCGCACCATTGTGCCAATGGCAAACCATGCCAGCCACGTCTACCGCGCGAAGGCATGCCAACCATGCTAGCCGCACCATGCGCCAATGGCATGCCAAAACCCTTGGTCCCACCATGCCAAGCCAACCGCACCTTTCCTTGGAACCAACCATGCTAGACGCACCATGCGCCAATGGCATGACAAACCCTTGGCCCCACCATGCCAAACCAACCGCGCCTTGCCTTGGCCCCAACCTTGCTAGCCGCACCATGCGCCAATGGCATGCAAAACCCTTGGCCCCACCATGCCAAGATAATCGCACCTTGCCTTGGCCCCACCATGCCAAGTCGTCCGTACGAAACCCTTGGCCCCTCTATTCCAAACCATCCGTGCCATTGGACTTGGCCCCACCATGCTGGCCTTCCATATGCGGCTCCAAAACGAAGGCGTGTGATGATCAACGGCCACCCTTCCATCCTGGATGAAAATCCTATCCGTCTAAGGTCGCCAAACAACGCATGGTAACCTTTGGCCCAAAACCCTAATTTTGGCCACGCCAAACTGCGCCAAGGCATGCCATGCCACATGTGCCAATGGCATGCCAACCACCTTGCCGCGCCACACCATGCCGTCCTTCCCTATGCAGCTACCAAAACGAAGGCGTGCGACGATCAACGGCTACCTTTCCATCCTAGATGCAAATCCTAGCCGTCCAAGGTCGCCAAACAATGCATGGTAACCTTTGGTCCAAACCCCAAGTTTTGGCCACTCCAAACCGCGCCAAGGCATGTCATGCCACATGCGCCAATGGCATGCCAACCACCTTGCCGCGCCATACCATGCTGGCCTTCCCCATGCGGCTACCAAAACGAAGGCGTGCAATGATCAACGACCACCCTTCCATCCTAGATGCAAATCCTAGCCGTCCAAGGTCGCCAAACAACGCATGGTAACCTTTGGCCCAAAACCCTAGTTTTGGCCACGCCAAACCGCGCCAAGGCATGTCATGCCACATGTGCCAATGGCATGCCAACCACCTTGCCGTGCCACACCATGCCGGCCTTCCCTATGCGGCTACCAAAACGAAGGCGTGTGACGATCAACGGACACCCTTCCATCCTAGATGTAAATCTAGCCGTCCAAGATTGCCAAACAATGCATGGTAACCTTTGGCCCGAAACCCAAGTTTTGGCCACTCCAAACCGCGCCAAGGCATGCCATGCCACATGCGCCAATGGCATGCCAACCATCTTGCCGCGCCATACCATGCTGGCCTTCCCCATGCGGTTACCAAAACAAAGGCGTGCGATGAACAACGACCACCCTTCCATCCTAGATGCAAATCCTAGCCGTCCAAGGTCGTCAAACAACGCATGGTAACCTTTGGCCCAAAACCCTAGTTTGGGCCACGCCAAACCGCGCCAAGGCATGCCATGATACATGTGCCAATGGCATGCCAACCACCTTGCCGCGCCATACCATGCCGGCTTTCCCTATACGGCTACCAAAACGAAGGCCTGCAACAATCAACGACCACTTTTTCATCTAAGATGCAGATCTTAGCTGTCCAAGGTTACCAGCTAACGCGTGGCGACCTTTGGCCCTAATTTGGTCGCGCCTAAACAAAGCCAAAACCCTAACTTTTGGCCGCGCCTAAACTGGGCCATATTAAATCCATACTGATCATACTTTCATGCCACTAGCTACCAAACGAAAGGTTGCAATAATCAACAGCTACCTTCCTATGAAGATGCAAAATCTCGACTGTTGAAGGTCTCCACCGAGACGACAAGTCTCCCAAGCTCAACTTGACAGAAAACAACAACATGCTACATGTTTTCCACAAAAACACTCGAGACATCAACACATGTCACAAACTGGGGGATGATCATTGGGTATTGGTTTGGCGGTTTACAGCGTGCGGCGTACACTACGCTCGTTATAAGAAAGTGTTATAAGGATGAAGCGGTTAGTAAATATAGTGAGTAATGGTGAAACGCTTTCTTTTATCGAACATCAATTCCAAGCGTTACCGGTTACCACCTCCTCCCATTTACTCACCCTTTTTCCATTTCTTAATGAGACCAGAGTACGTTGCACTTCGACTTGTATAAATAGGCATTACCTATTTCCACTGAACAACAAGTTCTGGTCAGGAGCATGCAACACTCAGAAAACGTTTGCTAGCTTTCCCATCTGTTAGCTTCCCACTTTCTGATACAAGTCACAAAACGACTACTCTTCCATAATCAACTATTCTGGTCTCAACACTCTCTTCGCTTCCCTCCCCAAAACCAACCCTTCTCCTCCACTTTGTGACCGAAGCAAGTCTGGAACGACCATTTCTTGGTTTAGGCCGGACTTGTACAGATTGATCTCTAGAATCTAAAGTACTCCCTTGTAGTACATTGTTTAGGGTTTAGATTTATTTCTCACCCACATCACACGAAATTACCGAAACCAGCAGAAACTGTTTTCACCCTCAAACAGGTCTCAAAGTCATCACGTCCGTCCAACTTTGCCAGCCAAGTTGGACGTCTTAGATTGAGCTTTGGGCGATAAAAAAGGCGTTGTAACAATCACCGGCGGGCCCACTAGTTTTCTAGTTGATCGAGTCCCATGTTGTCCATGCACAAGCGCTTCAAATGCCGACCCAAACGTGGGCGTTTGCGCTGCGTAAAAATAAAGCACGAACGAGTTAAGACCGTAAAAAATGGTTTCAAAACCCATCATGTCCGCCCAACTTCGCCAGCCTAGTTGGACGTCTTAGATCTTCCTATGAACGATTAAAGAAGTATCAGCATGGTCATTGGTGGCCCCACTTTCCCCTTGGACGATCGACTTGCCTATGGCAAGCCTATAGGGTGCTCGACCGCTTGCACAAACTTGAGCAGACGGGTTATGTTCAAAAACCCTAATTTAGGTCACGACAGTACATAACTGACGCAGATTGATCACAACCATCCATCTTTGCCAGCCTAAAAGAGCGGCATGGATCTAGATTCAAGGGGTCCCGAAGGTGTTAACGTGATCACTGTGGACCCACCTTCACACGTGATTGATCGGCCTACGCAAACTAGGGCTCAATGAATCGAAACGCACACCCAAAGAGAGGTGGGCCACACGGCTCCCTAAACCCTAAAGTTGCGTGAATGGCAGTATGCAACTGCCGCAAATCATCTCGTCCATACAACTTTGCTAACCTAATTGGATGGTGTGGATTTGTTTTTCGAAAACAAGCAAAGCAACATTGTGAAGACCGGCCATCCCTCTTTCACATGAGGCAATCGACCAAGTGATGACTTGACCGTATGGTCCTCAAGCGATCACCCAAATGTGGTCGATCATGCTGCCTCCTTTAAGACGCATATCCACGACTTATTCAATCAGGCTCTAAAACAATGATGCTTCATACACATCGATTAGTTTGAGATGCTTAAATGCGATGCTTCACATGCATCGAATACATACAATATTTTATATTGTCCTCATAAAAAACTTAGTTGTTTCACCTAATAGCACCATGTTATTCTCCGCGGAGGGTCCCACGACTTGACCCACTTATTCGAGACATCAAACATGTCACAAACTGGGGGATGCTTACTGGGGTATTGGTCTGGCGGTTTACAGCGTGCGATGTGCAACACGTCCATTAAGAGAATGCGTCAGGAAAGACGAATGGTTATCAGTAATGAGAGTAGTGGGAGAACGTGTGATCAGTCATCCCTCATAACGGAGACACGATGATCACTACTTTCCGCATAAAAACCCACTTTTCCACTACTTCACTTCCTCCACTTCCTAAGAGATCAAGGTGTGCTCAATGACTTGTATAAATATATTTGCAATCTATTTCAAACAAAAACAACGGGAGTGTTATCAACACAAGTATCCAGAAACCATTTTCTGATACACAAGTTATAAACAGCCACACCTTCATAATTCAACCCTCTGATCTCAAACACCTTCTCCGCTTCCCTTCATAAGATCAACCCTTATCCTTCACCTTGTGACCGAATTGAATCTGGAATGGCCGTTTTGGTTTAGGCCAGAGTCTTACAGATTGATTTCTCGAATCTAAAAGCATTCTCATATAGTGCATTTGTTTAGGGTTTGAACTCGTTTCTCATCAACACACCCCAAATTACCAAAAAACAGCAGAATAGTTTTTACCCCAAAACAACGGGAAATGATGATAATACTATTATCGAGATCCCAAAAAAGGATATTTTTTTTAATATAAACGCAAAATGTGCTTGATTTTCTCAAGGATACCGGGATGACAACTGCTAGAATGTAACACCCACATTTTTCGTGATCAAAATGTTGAATTATGAAGGTGTGGCTGTTTATGACATGTATCAGAATGTGGAAATGTCTTGAAGAATGTAAGCTATCAGTTGTTGGTGTTTCCTGGATACTTGTGTTGATGATAACACTTGTCTTGTTACTGCCGAAATAGGTTGAAAGCCTATTTATACAAGTCATTTGAGCGCAACCATGATCTCGTAGGAAGTGGAGAAGATTAAGTAGTGGAGTAGTGGGGTTGTGTAAGAGGTGGTGATTATCAGTGGTCACACCTTCACCCAATACTCTCATCGTTTTTAACCGTTCGTCCTTTCCTGACACGTTCTCGTAATGGGCGCATTGCACGCCGCACGCTGTAAACCGCCAGACCAATACCCCATTAAGTATCCCCCAGTTTGTGACGTGTTTGATGTCTCGAGTAAGTGGGTCAAGTCGTGGGGATTTTCCTCAAAGAATAGCATATGGTGCTATTAGGTTAAACAACTAAGTTGTTTATGAAATATTGTATGTATTCGATGCACGTAAAGCATCACCTTTAAGCAGCTCAAAATAATCGATGTGCATGAAGCATCATTATTTTAGAGCTCGATTGAATAAGTTGCGGATTGGGCGTCTTAAAAGGGAAGCATTATCAGTCACCTTTGGGTATCAATTGAGAACCGTATGGGCGAGCTATCACTTGGCCGATCACTTCCTGTGAAGGATAGGTTGCCGGTAATCATTGCTTCGCCCCATCAATCGTCTAGTATTTGATCTAAGCCGTCCGACCAAGCCGTCGAATATGGAAGGGCAAGACGGTTTTGAGGCAGTTATCAGATGTCGTTGATTTAGGATTTGGTAGCCACGTGGCTGCCCTATTTTGGTTGATCGAATCCAAACGCCGGACGCTGATTCAAATAGGCCGATCGGCCATGTATGAAGACGAGACGCTAGTGAGTATGTTGACATCTCCTGGGTCATCTAAAATCAGATCTAACCCACTCGATTCGGCTGGCGAAGATGAGTGGTGATAAGTGCATAATTCGTATGATTTTAGTGTCCATTCCATACTTGTTTTAGCTATTATTCTTGCATGTATTCGTATTATTACTATTGTTTTATTTTATTTGACTCTAATAGGTGAATCATCCAAAAAGAGCTACAAAGTGCTTAAAAGATCTAAGAAGAGAAGTATTCCAAGTATCCAAGTTCCCAAGTCCAAGAGAAGTGGAAGAAGTGCCACGAAAAGGAGCAAAACACTCAAAATCAAGAGACGGGCCAAAGACCAATATTACTCATTAAAATTAAGAATTTATCATCACTATCTTGAATAGAATTGAAATATAAAAAGATTGAAAAAACAATGAGGTCATTCCGACTTCGGATGAAGAAGTTGCGGCCAAAACAAGCTTTTATTGAATACCGAAGATACCAGGGTACGCGTACGGGTACGCATACTCTAGTTCCAAAAATTTCTGTTGGAATTTGAGGTACGCGTACGGGTACGCATACCTAGCAAGTAGGAAAACGTGTATAAACTCCTTGAAAGGCCTAAGGGAACGTTTGGGATCGTTATTTCGTGTTTTCGGGTCGGGTTCTTGAACCGAACTAAATACTTGGAGACCAAGTAATGTAAACCTATAAAAAGGTATTAGGTTATGTAAAAGAATCATCATCGAATATCATATCACAAGTTTTTTACATCAAAACCTAGGGTTTACCCCATTAGGGGGAAACCACCATTCTTCATCTTCTTTGTAATATGAGTAGCTAAATCCTTTGTTTATTAAGGATGAATTTAATGTTCTAAGCGTGAAGCTTTATTGTTAATACAAACCTATTGAGAGTTTTAATCATCATCGTTTGTTTTCACTATTTCTAGGGTCTATGATTGATTTCTAGATTGTTCAAGTGTACAATTGGATTAATCTTTTGATCATTCTATTGCTAGTAAAGGGTTAGGATATCCGTGTAATTTTTGAATAACCTTACACAAGTAGAGAACACGAGAACTCTCAGAGGGATTTTGTGGAGCAATTGTGTGTGAATACAACACTAGTAAGTGGACCTTGCGCTAAGAGTCTAACTGCTAGGATCAACCAAAGTTCACATAACTTAAGGTTTCCGATTGGGTTACACCTTGAGTGCGCTACTACCTGGTGGTTCAGTTGGATATAACTTGATATGCGAGCGCTTCGTTATCAAGTTACACAAGGAGCTTTGGGGATAACACTGCTCTAGCTGTTATCCTACGGTTGGTGATGAATGGTTCTTACGAACGATAGATAAGTATTCTAATCCAGCTATCGCTTGGTAACGGCGAAGGATTCCTTAATCATCTCTTTTCTTTACTGTCTTTATATTTATCTCACAACAAAACCCCCTTTGTTATTTACTTTATTTTGTTGATCAAATAACCTATCAATTACACAGCTGTCTGTGGGTACGATCTCTTACAACCGCTATATTACCAGTTATTAGTGGGAAATATATTTATTAATTGTTTGTGCCTACGACAGCCCATACAAGTGGTCACGATCGATTTTCGGCAGTAGCATATTGCCGCAAATATGAATTAGGGTTTTAGAAACGGCCGCATCTACCCTAGTTCAATCGAGTAATTTGATACATCATTGACTTCCCACGGGCAAGTCGATCGAGTGGAATAAAATTGGGCCGGCGGTGAACTTATGTGTACCTCCTTGATCGCCGGAAACATGGTCTAAGTCTTCCAACTAGGCTAGCTAAGTTGGACGGACACGATCGATTTGCGATAGTTGTATATTGTCGCAGCCCAAATTAGGGTTTTGAAAACAGCGTGTTTCCCATAGTTTGGGAAAACGATTTGTTCCTCTACAGACTTTCCGCAGGCAGGTTCATCGGGCAATGGAGAAGTTGGGCCGCCAATATGCATGCTGGCACCTCTTTGATCATTCCAAGCAAGATCTCGGCCATCCAATTAAGCTGGCTAAATTGAACGGTCATGATGCATTTAAGACCCTTTTTGACGGTCTTAGCTCGTTTGAGCTTACTTTCGAATAACCCGAACACCCATATTAGTGTTGACGTTCGGAGCGCTTGGAAGTTAATTAAATAGGACTCGATCGACTAGGGCATTAGTGGGCCCGCCGGTGGTCACTACGATGATTGCCTAGTTCTGTTAGGAGTAGGCTATGCTTGTTGGATCGTGTGGCCAAATTGTTTGGCCGTGATCGTTTTTGAGACTGATATGGACAGTCATTTTCCTCAAGGAATTTAAGCATGATCGAGCTAACTTAAAAGTATGTCGATATGAAATTCTCTTTGATAGAGAGCTATGAATCCAATGTGGGTACTTCTATGCATATCTCAATATTGACACTTCGGGAGACTCATGCTACTCTGCTGAGAGTGAACATTTAATAGTCGTCATGTCAATATTGGAGTTCGGCTGGGAACACAACATAGGAAAATACTAGGAAAGTAATGCATTAGCTAATAATATCGGTCGAAGATAAAATTCACAGAATATTTGGGATTGTTGTTGCACGCACAATTCTAAATAAATTTCATATATACAAATATATTGAATTGATCAATACATATGTGAGCGAAGAGGATTAAGCACTCATTGCTTTTAAATGGCTTTTGTTCCTTTGCAAGATGGCAGCGCATTAGGTTTACGATTTTAGCCCTTGAACTAAAAACCACCATCAACAAGAATATAAATAATTGAAAAACTCTATAAATAGTTTCATTTGAGTCATTTGAACTAGTTGTGTTAATATGAACAAGGTTGATATGAAAGTTTTCATATGGCTAACTTCGGTTAACTATTTGTGAACCCACCTAGTGTACACGTTTAGGTAGTTTTACCCATATCTAAATGAAGTCACTTTTCATTTGTGTATAACAAGATAAGTTCGATCTAATGGTTGAAAGATATTATCTTGAGTCTAATCAGGTTTTCATCTAACGGTGAATACTGAATGCTTTGTTACCAAGGTAACATTGGTTGCAAACCCTGATTTGAAGATTATATAATGGATAACTCTAGCAACTGGTAAACCTAATCCCCACACCTCCTGTGTGATACTAGTTGCGACTAGAGTCGATTCTCCTTTAACCTAGGGTTTTCCTAAAACCATTATAGGTTAACGACTTAAAGACTTCATTGGGATTCTGAAGCTAGAGCCAACTATTTTCTCTGTAGTTGCGTGTTCTGATCTTCTTGTTCTATCATATTGAGTACTATCTTCTCTAAGATTTGCTCGTGATTTATTTCCGATAGGCAAGATATAAAAAGTAATCACAAAGCTCTTCGTCTTATTCTTTGTGATTCCATAATATCTTGTTTCGCTATCATACGATTAAGATTATTGTGAGGTGATTGATATTACTAGGTTGTTCTTCAGGAATATAAGTGTTAGATCATTGCTCGGTCGAACTCGCATGTGTTTCTATCTCAAGCATGTTTTCCAATGTTAGTGATCAAAACTATAAGTCTTGATTTCTAGTCTATTATAGCTAAGTCTCGGACTATGATAGAAAGTGTAGTTGAGATCAAGGACTTCATGGCGATTCATCATACAAGAAGAAGAACTACTCAAGGAACAGGTGGAACTTCTCGACAAAAAGGTATGTGAAGACTTGAACTTATCTGTCTCTCAAAAGTCTATCTACTCTATCTCCTACTCTTTGAGACAAGAAGTCGTGTGCTATATATATAGACTTGGATTATACACATTTGGTATTTCGATCCGAGTATACCTCACCTATCTATATCTCGAAATATGTGTTGGTAAGCTTTTCGCTTCGATCAAGTTTATCTTTACCTAGTTACGAAAGTCATGATATGTTTCAATCACTTTGAAAATTTCTTTGACGAGAAATAGTGTAACAACTATATAACATCCTCTAAAAATGTTTCAATGATTGAAATGAGAGTTTAGATTACATAACTAATGGTGGACATAAGCATTGTTGTGGAAACACATTTATGTATAAGTCCTATTCCTTGAACCAAAGTTTGCGAACTTTGTTGATCAAGAGAACCGGAAGAATGGCGTGAGCCAAGTCCACGAACTCAGTCCGCAAACTACCGAAGTTCTCAAACCTGAGAATTATGCTGGAGTTGACAAACTACTTGCGTGAAGCTAAGTCCGTGAACCCAGTCCGCGAACCGGCGAAGTTCTAAAACCCGAGAATTTCTGCTGGAGTTTGTAAACTCTTCCTGGTAACTTAAGTCCGCGAACCTAGTCTGTGAACTTGAGAAGGTTATATATCTGAAGATGATTTCTGAACTTAAACTTTAAAAAGACTAAGGAATGCAGTTTGCAAACCGCGGCTATAAAAGTTCATGAACCGATTCAAGTGGATCAAATCATCTTTTCTTCAATTATGTCTTGTGTAATACATGAGATTTCCTTGCAATTGAACAACTCTATAACTAGTTCATTTGAAGTCATTTGAACTAGTTACGGTGAAGAAGAACATGGTTGGTATGAAATGCTCATATGGCTAACCTTTTGGTTCACTATTGTTGAACCCAACAAGTGCATACATTTGGGTACGGTTAACAAACGTAGAAGCGTGAATTTTCAAGTGTGTGTAACAAGCTAAGTTTTCGATCTAACGGTTGAGAAATATTAGCTTGGATCTAAATCATGTTTTCATCTAACGGTGAATATTGAATGCTTTGTTACTAAGCTAACATTGATTGCAAACCCTGATTTGAAAGACTATATAAAGGAAACATATATTGTTGTGCAAAACTAATCCCCACACCTTACGTGTGATACTAGTTTGCGTACTAGAGTCTATTCTTCATTAACCTTTGGTTTTCTTCTTCTAAAACCAGGTTAATGACTTAAAGACTTCATTGGGATTGTGAAGCCATACCGATACTACTTTTATCGTAGTTGTGTGATCTGATCTTGCATCTTCTATCATACGAGTACAATCAGATTGATTGTCTTGAGATTGATATCTCCGATAGGCAAGATATAAAAAGTAATCACAAACATATTCGTCTCATTGTTTTTGATTCTGCAACATCTTGTTTCGCTACCATATGATTAAGACTGTTGTAAGGTGATTGATAACTCTAGGATGTTCTTCGGGAATATAAGACCGGATTATCAATTGGTTCATGTTCACCTTGATTATTATCAAAAGACCGAACAAAACTTTTAGGGTTTATCTGTGGGAGACAGATTGATCCTTTGATAGACTTGTCTGTGGGATACATATTTATTTATTGTCAAAGCCTGCGATTTTGGGTCGTAGCAACTCTTAGTTGTGGGTGAGATCATCTAAGGGAATCAAGTGCGCAGTATCCTGCTGGGATCAGAGACGTAGGAGCATAAATGTACCTTGGATCAGTGGGAAATTGATTGGAGTTCAACTACAGTCTAGTCCGAAGTTAGCTTGGAGTAGGCTAGTGTATGTAGCGGCTTAATACAGTGTGTGTTCAATCTGGACTAGGTCCCGGGGTTTTTCTGCATTCGCGGTTTCCTCGTTAACAAAATTTCTGGTGTCTGTGTTATTTCTATTTCCGCATTATATTTTTTATCTTTATAATTGAAATAATACAGGTTGTGCGTTGTAGATCATCATTTAGAATATCCAACCTTTGGTTGTTGA
Organism: Papaver somniferum; assembly: GCF_003573695.1. NCBI lineage: Eukaryota > Viridiplantae > Streptophyta > Magnoliopsida > Ranunculales > Papaveraceae > Papaver > Papaver somniferum. Next base: position 67,939,043 of record NC_039361.1, read on the forward strand.
TTTAAATTGATTGATCCTTGGATATTGGTCTTTGCTACCATCCAAGTTATTCTTTGTGTTTGATTAAAGACTCGTTAATTTCTATTAGCTCGAGTAAATCAAAAAAAGAGAGAGATATTAACTCCTTGAGATACTTTTACCTAGATTGAGTCTGACTGTCTAGTTGATTCTCTAGAAAGTAATTCGGAGTTAGTCCATACAGATTGTTAAGCGAAATATTGGGTGGTGTTGTTAGACCCCCCGCTTTTTCAATAAGTCTGGTGTATCAATTGGTTCATGTTCACCTTGATTTACCAAAAAACGGAACAAAAACTCGTCGGTATTTTTGTGGGAGACATATTTATCTATTTAATAGACTTTTCTATGTGAGACAGATTTGTTTATCAAGTCTTCGACTTCGGGTCGTAGCAACTCTTAGTTGCGGGTGAGATCAGCTAAGGGAATCAAGTGCGCAGAGTCCTGTTGAGATTCAGAGGCGTAATGAATGCGATTGTACCTTAATCAGTGTGAGATTGGTTAGGGCTCAACTACATTCCAGCTCGAAGTTAACTTATAGTATGCTAGAGTCTGTAGCGTCTTAATACAATGTGGTGTTCAAATCTGGACTAGATCCCGGGGTTTTTCTGCATTTGCGGTTTCCTCATTAACAAAATTTCTGGTGTCTGTGTTATTTATTTTCCCCGTTATATTTTTATATAATTGAAATATCGCAGGTTGTGCGTAGTTCAATCAATTAGATAATCCAACCTTTGGTTGTTGATATAAATTGATTGACACTTGAACATTGGTCTTTGGTACCGTTCAAGTTGTTTCTCATAATAATCAGTCTCGTGGACTCCTATTTGTTTGATTTGCTGATTACATTGAGAAACAGAGATATAACTCTTGATTGAGTCTGATTGTCTAGTTGATTCTCTTGGAAGTATATTGAAGTTAGTCTATACAGATTTCTGAAACGAAATATTGGGTGTGGTTGTTAGACCCCTGCTTTTTCAATTAGTATCAGAGCAGGCAAACATGTTTAAGACCTTATAAGTCTGTGTTTGTAGCAATCCGAATATATGGACAGAAACGTTATCTCTATAAACGTACCACCAGTCTTCGATGGATCGAATTATTTATGGTGGAAAATTTCTATGCGTTCCTTTCTTCAAGCGCGTGATTTTCAATCATGGGTTCGTGTAGTTAATGGCTATTGATACTCCGGTTGTTGCATAAGGTAATGTAAGGATATTGGTGCTTATGATCCTTTCGAGATTCTTGCTGCAAAGCAAAATTCTGATGGATTAAATGATATCATCCATGACATTACCCTGTATATTCAGCACAATGTGACTACGTGCACTAGATCTAAAGAAGCATGGGATGTATTAGAAACTGTATTCGAAAGAAATTCCTCTAAGAAAGAAGCTAGGCTTCAAAACCTAAATTCTGATTGGGAAAACCTTCGCATGGCTGATGAAGATTCATTTTATGAGTTTAATCACAAAGTGTCTAAAATTGTTAATGCATCTTTTTCATTGGGTAAGACTATTCCTGAAAAGGACATTGTGATGAAAATTCTCAGACCGTCGCCTGCCAAATACGATTCTAAGAAGCATCCCACCGTTATATGAATAACCTTAATACTTTATCTAGAAATACTCTTTTTGGGAAGTTAAAGATCTTTGATCATGAGCATACATCCAAATATGGGAAGGATATTGCTTTCAAAGCACAAAAGCACACTAAATTGCTTAACAAAAGTAAAAGTGTTGGGAACTCTGTTGTTGATCCTATTGAGACTGATTCATCAGATGAAGATCTTGACTAATCGGTTTCACTGATCACAAGAAAGTTTAGGGATCTTCTTTTGAAGAGAAGTAAACGGTTAACCAGAGATAAACCGAGGTCATCAGTCAAACCTTATGACGATGCTCCTCCTAAAAACAGGGACACCGTCGATACTGGTGATGAGGATATGCCACAGTGCTTCAAGTGTAAAGGTTTGGTCATTTTGCTAATGAGTATCCAAATCGTAGAAAATACACTAGGAACAAAGGCATTGCTGCAAATCTTGATGAGATGTTGTTAGAGCATTGCTCGGTCGAACTCGCATGCATTGCTATCTCAAGCATGTTTGTCAATGTTAGTGATCAAAACTATAAGCTATGTTTACAAGTTTGGGTACGGTTACACAAGCCCAGGAACGTGCATTTCATGTGTGTATAATAAGCTATGTTTTTGATCTAACGGTTGATAAATATTAGCTTGAATCTAATCAGATTTTCATCTAACGGTGAATATTGAATGCTTTGTTACTAAGCTAACATTGGTTGCAAACCCTGATTTGAAAGACTATATAAGGGAGAACTCTAGCAACTGGGAAACCTAATCCCCACACATTCTGTGTGATACTAGTTGTGCTAAGCTAGAGTCGATTCTCCTTTAACCTTTGATTTCTTCTTCTAAACCAGGTTAATGACTTCAAGACTTCATTAGCATTGTGAAGCCAGACCGATACTACTTTTCTTGTAGTTGTGTGATCTGATCTTGTTGTTTCTATCGTACGAGTACAATTGTAATAATTGTCTTGAGATTTCTATCTTCGATAGGCAAGATAAAAAGTAATCACAAACATCTTCGTCTCGTCGTTTTTGATTCAACAATATCTTTTTTCGCTGCGTCGATTAAGACTATTGTGAGGTTATTGATAATACTAGGATGTTCTTCGGGAATATAAGTCCGGATTATCAATTGGTTCCTGTTCACCTTGATTTATCAAAAGAGAGAACAAAACTCATAGGTATATTCGTGGGAGACGGATTTATCTATTATCATAGACTTTTCTGCGTGATACAGATTTGTTTATTAAAGTCGAAGACTTTAATAAGGGAGAACAAGTACGTAGCATCCTGCTGGGATCAGAGTCGTAGGAGCATAATTGTAACTTGGATCAGTGTGAGATTGGTTGGGGTTCAACTACAGTCCAGACCGAAGTTAGTTTGGAGTAGGCTAGTGTCTGTAGCGGCTTAATACAGTGTGTGTTCAATCTGGACTAGGTCCTGGGGTTTTTCTACATTTGCGGTTTCCTCGTTAACAAAATTTCTGGTGTCTGTGTTATTTCTTTTCCGCATTATATTTGTTTATATAATTGAAATAATACAGATTGTGCGTTGTTCAATCAATTAGAACATCCGACCTTTTGGTTGTTGATTTAAATTGATTGACACTTGGATATTGGTCTTTGGTACCATCCAAGTTATCTCTCTTTGATAAAGACTCGCGATTTCTATTTGCTTGAGTATAGATCAAATCGAGAGATTGAGATATAAACTCTTTGATATACTTTTCTATTGATTGAGTATAACTGTCTAGTTGATTCTCTAGAAAGTATATTGGAGTTTGTCCATACAGATTTCTAAGAGAAATATTGGGTGTGGTTGTTAGACCCCCGCTTTTTCAGTAATGATACTATGACATTGTATAACAATGATTGAGAACTGTTGTTATAGCTACGGATTTTCAGCAATGATGATGCTAAACTTACAACCTTTGGGATCATTGGAGTACTTGGAAGTGACGAAGATTTCAAGTAATGTTGAATATTAGGCATGTGGAATAGGATCTACAAAAGTTTATTTATATATTTTTTGTATTCCATATATATTGATAGTTTTGTCACTAAAATTGACAAAGGGGGAGATTGTTAAAGCATTGCTCGGTCGAACTCGCATGCGTTTCTATCTCAAGCATGTTTGTCAATGTTAGTGATCAAAACTATAAGTCTTGTAAAAAGGCGAGGGTACCCAAATATACCTCAAGCTAAAACTTTTCCTACCTATAAGTCCTTTCTCCGAAAGTGATTGTCTATGGACTGAGTCGAGACAATACAACTATTCGGTTCACACTTCGTGTGATCGTCTATGGATACTAGATCGAGACAATACAACAACGAAGTATATTTACTTGATACAAAGGTTCGGACTTAACCAAACACAATAGGATTGTTTATCAAGTTAATAGGAATTAATGTTTGTGTAATTTACTTTAATTATAATAAAACAATTATAATGCGGAATATAAAAATAAATGACACAACAAGATTTTGTTAACGAGGAAACCACAAATGCAAAAAAACCTCGTGACCTAGTCCATAATTGAATACTCTTAGGATTAAGCCGCTACACAAAATTACACTAACTTTGTAGTTGAGACCAAGTAACTAACCCTATAGTTCACCTAGTTCCTTCTGTATTCCCACGCCTCCAACTTATAAATAAGTCACGTACTTGGAACAATTTCTTTGGTTCGTATTCCAAACAGTAAAGGAACAACAAATCTGTTTGGTATCAACTCTATTCAACCAAATGATACGAGTCGGACAAATGCTCTTCCGTTTATCTCAACATAAACTCCTTCGTCAGGTCCTTAGATATATCTTATATTCAATCACCCAAAGGTAATCGTTTAATATTAATTCAACAACACCTTTAATCCGAAGAATTGTGTTGATGCCGATCTACTCAATTAATCAATCCAATCTACCACAAGGATAAACTGATTATTAATTGGATCCTCTTTTACCGAAACAACTATTGTGCACACCAAATATTATAAAACCCAAGTCATATCTTCAATATCTTCTTTATCTTCAAATATTTTTAAATCTTTAATAAAAACCTGCACACAATCACTTGAATCTCTTTTGATCAATCACGCACAGAATGGAGTCTGTTAACAATGGATTATCACAAGATCGTCTTTAGAACTAACAACAGTCTAAAGATCCCTGTCGAAACTCTGAACTAGTCTGAGTGAATCTTATATCATATGAGAAGATTATCAAGAATAAATAAACTAAGTGCAATCATATTTCAACCACCGTTAGTCAATCAAATCAATCGAAAACGAAAGATAAACCGCAATTATCTAGTTTCCCACCAACGGTACATGCTAGAGCTTCACAATCCCAAAGAAGACTTTAAACTGAGTGGCCGTAAGAGATTTCGCCTAATTAGGTTACTCTCCTCTCCGAATAGGCGGATACACCAGTAACAACAACAAAAGAGTAAATCTGTTGTTACGAAGGATTAGTTTGCTAGAAAGGAAAACTTCGAGTATTTATAGATAAGGAAGTTTGGACACCAAGGAGTTTCCAAAACAAAAAATATTCTCAAGATATTCATTAAAGCACATATTCGGTTTTCATAATTCCTTGAAATGCTCTGTCCAAAAATAACGATTGAAATCTCTCGGAAAATCTAATTAGTAAATGCACATTAATAATTATGTAATTTTCCTATAAAATGAAATTAATAACCTTAATTAAAAGATTCTTAACTTACTTATGTTTCGATCCTAGGATTCTCTTCCCTTAGCCGTTAAGGAATATCTTTGAACAATTAAAGAAATAAACATTCACAGCACGTGTTCCAAGTTTGTCGACATCTTTACTTTGTAAGTTCTCTTTCACACTTACAACCTTGAAACCGATTTTCCACACTTCCAAACAAGTTTAGAATTGGTTCCTCTGACTTTCAAGAACTATGTGATTGATCAAACCAACATTCAATCACAATCATGGGTTTACGGTTCTAACAAAACAAGTTTCGGTTCTACCTCCATGTGAGTACTGTGCATAGTCATACTAGCTTTCCCAAAATTCGGTTGACTAGGTACTAGGATCGGTTCCCCACATATATATGGTATCTAAATTATCTGTGTTGCACATGTCCATAGGACCGGTTCCCCTTTGCCTAAAAACGTGTTGCACATGTCCATAGGATCGATTCCCTTTTCTACTATAAACCTTGTTGCACCCCATACAAGGATCGGTTCCCTTTGATGTACTGCACTCCTTACAAGGATCGGTTCCCCTTTCCTTTTCATTGGTCATACATACAAAATCTGATCATACCACGGTTGATTACTTAAGATCGGTTTTACTAATAAAAGTTATACCAATATATAAGTCAGGCCTTTGTGAATAGTTCTACCAAGAACACAACAAGTTGTGAGCGGTTATACTCTATCACACATATTGGTTGTTCATAAGATATGCAATGAATAACAAAACCAATAACACCTGGCAATTTCCTTTTCGGTCCACAAACAAGTTTATGAACTTACTTCCTTAGAGTACATGTAAACATTGTTCCCTAGGATGAAATCCTCACCTCATACCCATACATAATCATAATAACATTCAAATGATTACGGCAATGTCTTATCTACAAAGTTCAAAAGTTAAGCAATAAACCTCGTATTGTATTCTTTAATACTATGTCTATCTAGAGTTCAAATATGCTCCGCAGTTATGTTTTCAATATGCACGACTTGAAAGATAGTTAGGGAATGAAACGGTTTAAGTCAAATATCACTAAACTCAAGTGGAAGGATGATTGTTGTCGTTGTAGCTCCTTGCTTCTTCACATCTTCAAGACTTCGCAATACTTGTAATGTCTCATATCCTAATACTTTCAAGCTAACCTATACGAGGTTCACTCTAGTACATAATCAAGCAACTCTTAACATGAGTTTTGATTCACTAAAATATGACAACCAAACTTGACATACCAACGCTTGGTGGGTTCAACCAGAAATGCTCTAACAATCTCCCCCTTTGTCAATTTTAGTGACAAAACTCTTACATCATATGGATAAACAAATTACAAGAATTCATTACAATCCGCTTGATTCCCGATTCAACAACACATTAAAACTGCTTACATTCAATCCTTGAAAATGTCGTTGTTGACATTATAATAACAAAGCTAATACTACCCCTAAGGAAGATAGGTAGATATTAAATCCGCACGTCTTTGTTATACCAATTTATATGACATGTTACTCCCCCTTATTCTGTGCTTTCACTCTTTCGTTAGATAAAATATTCAAGTACCAATGTTCTTTTCCCTAGTGATGCCAATCAATATAAAATCAATTGCCAGCATCACCTGTTTACTCCATATATTTCTCACCCTTTTGTCACAAAAACGACAAAGAAACGAAAAAATAAAGGACAACTTGAAAAGAATCTTACAAATCTCAGAATAGACTTGCAAACCTGTAGAGTTAGGCACGAGGGTTCCATACATCACGTTCTGATAACCAATATCAAAACCGAAACTACAAGTCGTCTTGTTTTGATATGTTACCAAGGAAACAATTGTCCGAAACAATTTTTCCAATTTAGGTTAGCAAACCAAAAACAACTAAGCACATTAGTCCCTTTGTTAAACCGATTGTTCAAAAACAACCGCTTAATTTGATAAGACCAAAATAAAGATAAACTCCATTTTTATCATCAGGTTCTAATTATCCATAAACTTGGACCTTTCAATTTTAAACAAGACAAGCACTAGGTTAGTTAACTAGCATTCCTTGTTTAGGAATTCGATTAGACTTGAATAACCGAAACCTCACTTTGATAAGACAAACTAAGATCAGAATTAACTTAGTTTCTTATCCGGAATCAAATTGGACTAAACAACTCATCCCGTACACAAATTATTTCGTTAATCCATAGATAATTCATACAAACCAAAATAAATCAACTTGCATAATTATTCACCTCAACCGGAAGCAATTGAAACCACATAGACATTAAAAGCACCGCAATTGCACCATAATTTTATAAGCCTAAACAATTGATACCATACAAAATCAAGATAACAAAAGTTTTTCTTAACCGGAACCAATTGAAACACACATCCACAAACACATCATAGAATAAATATCAATTGAACCGAAATTTTGTTACGCAAAAGCAACAAATATATATATAATATAAACTCAGGCTTTTCTTAAACAGGAAAACAATTAACTAACAAGATTGTTACCTCAAATTTCGCATCCACTTCTCCAATATGATAGCATCTTCGTCCAGGGAGAATTGATATTGAAATATCACCATGCTGTCATCCTTATGCATATACAAAAGAATAACAACACACATCAACCTTTACCAGATAAAGGTTGAAAAACCGGTTCTAACAATTGCAAACAAAAGTTGAAAACCGTCGAAACACACATGCTTTTATGCTAAACCAAAACCGCTTCAACAGATTGTGACTTTTTCACATATTGTTTCTATTAGAAACCCTCATGATCATTTGATAAAGCCTACTTACTAGGGATAGAACTTAATCCCGCTAAATCAAAATGTCACCCAAACCATAAGGGTTCACAACATTATGAGATCGAATACTAAGGTTATGAAAACCGAAAACATACATCTCATAAATCACTTTACAATACACCATAAATATTAAACATAAAATCAAGTATTGGAATTACCTCTATCTTGTAGGAAATTGAATTCCGAAAACAACGCAAAAAGAATGAGGTCATTCCGAGTTCGGACGAAGAAGTTATGGGCAAAACAGTTTTAGACTTCTTCGTATGGGGACCTCTCACTAGGATCGGTTCCCTCCATTGCACCTATCACTAGGATCGGTTCCCCAAGATTTACTTGTGACGGATCACAACACTAAACTGTTTTTGACATAACTTTTCCATACGATGTCCGAATTTAGTGATTTTTGGCTCGTTTTAACCGTAAAAACAAGAGATACACATATATGATCAGTAGATATCAACATCATAAACTCACAATTACCTTTGTATAAATACCCAAATATAGATAGAGAAAGTATGAGTATAGAAAAAAAAGAAATCTCCCTAAAGATTTTAGTTAGCCATATAATAACCGAGAGATCATGTGCTCAGTTTTTCATGTGCTTCCTCACCTTTCAAAAGATTGAGCACCAAGGTGAGCATGCACATTCTAACACAACTAGGTTGTGTTGAGTTGATTCTTGTCTTGTTCGTCACGAGTGACTAAGACAGAATCATCATTCTTGACCTCTTTCTTGGTTTTTTTTCTCTTGTTCCATATGCTGTTATTATTCTTTGACTTTTGATGAAGAGTGTCATTATCACAACCTTTACTAGTACAAGAGATTTCAGACATAATGTCTTTCTTTAGCCTTTAAAGAAGACTCTTGTAATTATTGTCACCAATAATTAACAGCTGAGAGTCATTCTTGTGACTAACTTTTAGTCCCTTCTTGGCTATAGAGGACTTCGGAACCCATTTAGAGTTGGGTTTCGCAGGAGCAACCTTCTCCTTCATACCATTAGGATCATTGTACTTTTGAATATTTTGCGAAACACCCTTTCTCCAATTTGGAACATCAGATCTTGTTTTTGCATTTAAAAAGTCATCTCTCTTTTTATAATTGGGTCTTTTATGAAACGACCTTGTCGAGTGATGTGCAAAATTTGAACTATCATTATAATAATTGTTTTTCCTAAACTTAGGATAATACCGATGTGAGTTCTTATGAGGAGAAAACTTAGCCAAATCGTTTGATACAATAGAAAGCGCATCTTGCATCTTACGAACTTTGTATCCCCATTGCAAGTGTCCTTTATTACCACAATAATAACAAAGCTTAGTATAAATATATGAAGTATGAGTTTTAGTGTTACCTTTTTGTGTATACTCTTGCATTGGAGCTCGACGAGTTTTTTTTTCTTCTTCTTCTTCTTCTTCTTCTTCTTCTTCAACGTTGTTGCTTCCTTGGTATTGGCAGAAGTGCTCTCTTTGATTGTGGTACTTGGTTTAACATGATTCTTAGACTTGACTGGTTTTCCTTCTTTACGAGCAACTTTTACATCAGTGGAAGCTTTTGGTTTAAAGAATTTGTAGCTTTAATGAATTTTACCTCTTTGTTAATATTTGAAGCATCTATTCCCTTATAGCCCAATCCTCGTGTATCCCGATGATTTCTACTTGGTTCTAATATTGAGGTTAACTTGTTTGAGCTTTCATTGGATTTTTCAGTTCCAAATTTTCTTCTTCCAACATCTTTATTTTATCAAGAGCACCGGCTAGATCATCCTCAAGGCGTTTTTCTCGTGAGAGATATACACCTTCTTTCTCTTCAAAACTCTTTTGTTGAGAGTTATTCCTTGCATCAGATTCAACAAGTTTCTCTTCCAACAAGTGAATTTTTTCAAGAGAAACATTACTCTCTTTCTCTAACAATTTTGTTTGAGAGAGACTAGCACTGAATTTTTCTTCAAGACCTTGTACTTGTCGAGAATTAAACATTGCTTCTGATTCAGCACGTTTCTTTTCCGACAAAAACAGTTCTCTTTGAAGATTTTCACATTCTAATTTCTTAGAATTTAGATCGTTTGTACGATCTTTAAGAAGATAATCACTGTTTTGGCAACCAATATAATATCCTTGAAAAACCTTCTTCAATTTCTTGTTCTCACGACAAAGAGGAGTTATAAAACCAAGAAAATTCGAAGTTCTCAGCTTTTCATTTTTCAACGGTTCCAGCAGCTTAGAGTATTCTGAGATATCATCTTCTACTTCTTGTTCAAAATATATCATCATCGGAAATTTCATCTAACCTTTCTTGTAGACGTATTTTCCAGTCGTCATCGGTTTCTACATTATTAACAAGATTAACTTGTCTCGTAGAATCTCTAGGGATGATTTCTTCATATATTGAATCGTAGATGCCATCATCAAGTGTTAATTCAGAACTCTTGATGTCTTGCTTTATGTTAACTGAATCATTCATTAGATTCAATTCTTATAGGTTGGATCTCACCAAACACAGATTGTTAGATCTTTTCGTGTTTGCCTACTCTGATACCAATTGAAAAGGCGAGGGTACCCAAATATACCTCAAGCTAAAACTTTACCTACCTATAAGTCCTTTCTCCGAAAGTGATTGTCTATGGACTGAGTCGAGACAATACAACTAATCGGTTCACATTTCGTGTGATCGTCTATGGATACTAGATCGAGACAATACAACAACGAAGTATATTTACTTGATACAAAGGTTTGGACTTAACCAAACACAATAGGATTGCTTATCAAGTAAATAAGAATTAACGTTTGTGTAATTTACTTTAATTATAATAAAAAAAATATAATGCGGAATATAAAAGTAAAAGACACAGAAAGATTTTGTTAACGAGGAAACCGCAAATGCAGAAAAACCTCGGGACCTAGTCCATAATTGAATACTCTCAGGATTAAGCCGTTACAAAAAATTACACTAACTTTGTATAGTTGAGACCAAGTAACTAACCCTATAGTTCACCTAGTTCCTTCTGTATTCCCACGCCTCCAACTTATAAATAAGTCACGTACTTGGAACAATTCCTTTGGTTCGTATTCCAAACAGTAAAGGAACAAAATATCTGTTTGGTATCAACTCTATTCAACCAAGTGATATGAGTCGGACAAAGGCTCTTCCGTTTATCTCAACATAAACTCCTTCGTCAGGTCCTTAGATCTATCTTATATTCAATCACCCAAAGGTAATCGTTTAAGATTAATCCAACAACACCTTTAATCCGAAGAATCGTGTTGATGCCGATCTACTCAATTAATCAATCCAATCTACCAAAAGGATAAACCGATTATTAATTGGATCCTCTTTTACCGAAACAAGTATTGTGCACACCAAAGATTATAAAACCCAAGTCAGATCTTCAATATATTCTTTATCTTCAAATCTTCTTAAATCTTCAATAAAAACCTGCACACAATCACTTGAATATCTTGTGATCAATCACGCACAGAACGGAGTCTGTTAACAATGGTTTATCACAAGATCGTCTTTAGAACTAACAACAGTATAAAGATACATGTCGAAACTCTGAACTAGTTTGAGTGAATCTTATATCAGAAGAGAAGATTATCAAGAATAAACAAACTAGGTGCTATCAGATTTCAACCACCGTTAGTCAATCAAATCAATCGAAAACAAAAGATAAACCGCAATTATCTAGTTTTCCACAAACGGTACACGCTAGAACTTCACAACCTCAAAGAAGACTTTAAACTTGATGCGTGTCGTAATCACAACAAATTAATTAATATTTTTCCACCTAATTAACAAGTAATATAGTGTAGTCAAGTTCGTTCCCATGAGGAGCAAGAGTTTTAGTTGTTTAATTATCACAAAAAGGGGGGGTTTGTTTTATAAAGCAAAAGAAAATAAACAAAGCAATTAAAAGTGTATGTTGAAACCAATAAGAGAGATTAGATCAAGGAATACTTCTTCGTTTCAAAACAATGATTCAAGTTATGTTTTTCATCCACATGTTATTAGTCACAGATTATCACCAACCGTAGGATAACAGGTTCGCTTAGCTAACCCCAAAACTCCTTATTTCACTGAGTAACAGGTCCGCTTAGTTATCAGATTTTATTCAAAAGAAACACCTTGAGGTTCGCTTACAAGATGTAATTCCCCGAACGCATTGAGATTTATGAATTTAGGTTTAGTACTAGTAGTTAAACTCGGTTCGCTTGATCCACTTTCTAGCGTTGTTCTCACACACAATTGCTCCACGGAATCCCTCCGCAACGTCTCGTGTTTTCTACTTGTGTAAAGAGTCAAGAAACGATTACTTATCCCCTAACTTTCACTAGCTTTAGATCAAATTAACAAATCAATTTAGCGTGCACTCTAAACAATCTATCAATCAACCATGAATGCATAAACATTCCTATTAGTAAAAACAAACGATAATCATGTGAAAAACTTCGAAGTAGATTTAAAACAAAAACTCAAATCATGTTAAGAAATAGGAATTCATCCTCAATCAATAAGAAAATTAGCTACTCATAATTTGGAGTTCACACAATAATAATAATAATTAAAGAAGAAAGAAGAACTTATTGAAAAGATGTTGGTTGCTCCTTCATCCAATCCTTGTGCACTTTAACTCCTTCTCCAAAGTAGATGTGTGTGTAAAGTTATAGACAACTCATTTATTTATAGGCTTCAATGCTCTCCAATTCTTGTAGGAAAAAAAATCCTCATTCCATAATAACACCACTTTCCCAATTTGAGCCTAATTCCAATTTTAAGTCCAATTCTCCAAACCTTCCAAGTTTCCATCCAACTTCCAAATCTAAGTATTTACACCCATGAGAAGAATCCACACAAAAAGCTATAATTTTGGGACGCCGGAAATTCACTGATACCACCGGAATCCGCCGGAAAATCACCTGAAAGTTCTCTTCGGATCACTGGAATCTTCTTATCCGTCGATGGAATATTCCGTCACGGTTTCGTTTAAGTTAACAGTCAAATAGGTCAAACCGTTAGTCAAGGGGTCAAACGGAGAGAATGAATCAGCCACTGAATCAGCTGCCTACCTCGGCTGACTGGTCTAACTGGACTGAGTCAATTGAGCTGGATAAGCGAATCACTGAGTTAACTCGCCAGTAAGAAAATCTGGCAGAGTTCCTTTTGTTTTCTGGTGTTTCCCGGCCAAATTCAGGCCATTGATTTTAGTCTTCACCTGTGACAATCCTAACATTCATCTACCACAATCAAATCATTCATCTGCTACTTCAGCAATAGCAAGATCCCCTTCTATTATTCTCTGTGTGTCGTCGATTCACTGCAGCTTCAGTTCATATCACTCGAACCCCCCTGTTTCAATTGCAAACACCTACATTTAACTCATTCTGCAACATCAACACATAACCCATTTCTGATTTCTCTTCTTTTCCTCATCAATTCCATCGAAAACCCATACGAATATTAACCTTAGATCCCCTTTTATTCTTCTCCTTATGTTCTTCACTGCCAATAGAAGCTCTTGTAGTTCGAACCCTAATTCTTCTCTTGTAATTCTGGGTTCTTCTCGTCGTTCATCTTCTCTCTTGATTCTGTTGTTTCAGGTGTTAGCAGCAGCCACACTTTTTGTTTCTCAATTTTAGAAATGAACGAATGAAATGGTGGCTGAGGAAATCTCTCGATTTATAGTTGTGTGGTTTGGGTTGGATGGTTACACCCCAGGGATAAGGACCACCCCACTCATTAGATAAGGGCCATCCTGATTGGCAACCCCTTAAAATAACAGCTGGCCTGTTTTTAATATTCCTCCACATAGAGTTTCCCCTAAACCTTGGCTCGGCTCCCAATATTGTTTGCCTGGTGAAATGACAATATTACCTTACTTGTGCAGTTTTGGATGATTTCTTCTTCTTTTTATCCGCATGACTCCAGAGTACCTAATAACTCAAAAACATAAAATACATAGTATTTTACAAGAAAAATAGAAAAAGAAAGCATAAACTACAGATAGTAAATAGGGTGTATTGTACATCTATCAAATTCCCACACACTTAGACTTTGATAGTCCTCGAGCAAATCAAACCAAAACTTACAACTTCAAAGCGTTCCAGCGTCCCAAGCATCCAAAGAGCTATGAGGACATAGAGTTTTTGCATGCTAGTAATAATAAGTTAGAAATACTAAAGAACATATTCTCATTCTTAACTGTTGAGTGAGAAATAACCACACCATAATGAGAGAACGCGTGTTTGAGAGCGATCAATAAGCATTTCGCCTCGACTTCTGCCTCACCAAAAAGGGTTTTATGAAATTGCACTCAAAAGACGTATTTTATGGGTCTCACATGTGTGCATGTAGAAATGAAGAGAAAAATCCTACACATATTGAATGGTGGGAAGGAAACCTTCCGATATATTTTAAAAATCCACATCTTTTAACGTTTTGAAAAACCATTTTTCTGACGATCTATAAGAAAGAAAATCAACCGCTATTATCGAGGATGAGATTACTTACTCACCTTCACATCCGATCGCCAATGATGATAACACCACTCTCACATCATCCAATAGAAACGTCTTCCGCTCCTCGTCTTTATTTTCTTGGTCTTCGTCTTCGGCTTCAACTATTGATGATAAACACTTGAACTTCGTAATTCCTTGATAATTTGTAACTTTTACCTTAAATCCTTGTCACTTGAAACTTCCTTATATATTTTCCTTCCCCACAGCTTATTTAATAAATAAAGACCAAAAATAGTAAAAATTTCTCTTGTCATTTAATTTTCCAATTTTTTTTTTCTTTTTATAAAGACAAGAGAAATAAAATACAAAACAAAGTGAAAATAAAACAAACCATAGCCGTGGGAAAAGTACTTTACCGCTTGATTCTTCACAACTTGTATTGTCTCGAAATCATAAACTTCAATAATTCTCACCTTTTTATTTTCTTTGCTCTTGTAAATAAGTCTTCAACATGTATATGTAAAAATACGCTCATTATATGTTGCTTTACTTGGATATGAAATTTACTCTTTTCTTGTTTCGTTGCTTGTAAACCTTGAACTTTTTCAACTTTCCTTGTAGATTTTGATGTCGCTCCCTTGTTGATGATGATGGTGTTTCTATGGACCCGTTTTTGTCGAGAGAAAGAATGGTGCTAACTGCAAATCGAGCTACAAGAAAAAGGCTTTCATCTATAGACGTCACCCTCATGATTGACAAAATCAGAACTCAAGAGATCAAAGAGTAGTGCTTCTATTGGTGGGAGGTTGGGTAGCTCACCATTCTACCCGGAATTAACGTACGGTGACACACACTCAAAAGAAAGCTCTTTAGTTATTTATAAAGAAATCTGGTCGGTGACTCGCATGATATAAATAGGGTAGTCTCCACTAATAATTGATCAGCAACTCTAATAATGCATGTCTCCCTGCTCCTAATATGCATCACCGCCATGATTAAATCCATTATTTAACACTCTAACAAGCAAGAAATCCGAACGTAGTTCCCTAACACTTCCAAGTTCAGTTATGTCGGTCATAATTCTCTATATAAACATACCTAGAAGTATGCTAGTGACTCTAAAATCTCTAAAAGTTGGAGGTTTTATGCAAAAAAAAAAAAAATTAAATATGCTTAACAACTCCCCCACACTTAAACTTTACATTGTCCTCAATGTAATTGAATCGTCCTAGTAAAGTTAAGGTGGGAAATCCTAGTATGATATGGAACAAGAAAAAATAAATAAACAAAACAAAAAGAAAATAAAAAGTAAAAGGATAAGACATACAAAACCTATGGGTTGCCTCCCATTAAGCGCTTGTTTTAAAGTCGACGGCCCGACTTGCCACTTGTAAGATTAAGTCCCCAAATACTAACAATCGGAAAATTTGGGGATCCACCCGTAGTACATATTTTGCAAACACTAGCTTCATACAAATATTAGCACAAGAAAACAATAGTGAAATTATCGCCCGGTATAAATTTCCCCCACACTTATTCTTGTCCACACTCGGAAGTGTATAAAGAACATAGAATTTGGGAACTTCCATGTATTTCTCTTGGCAAACCTGCATAGTGTTAGCATCAAGTGTTTCCAATGGTGGATATCTAGAAACAAAATCATCCAAAAATACTTTTGAAGCACATACATTCAAACCAATAAGAGGTAAAGGAGAAGAATCAATATGCAAAGGGTTAGACAAACCTCGCACAATTTCTTTCATTACGGAATCCTCTTCATCCTTAAAGAAGTCAAGTGAATTATTTACCTATTTTATATCATGGTCCTCTATCAAACCTTGCAACCATTCTTCGTCGTTTTCTACCTTAACCAAAGTCTCGGCATCATTATCTTCATTAAAATCTTTTGCAAGCTCAATTGGGTCTTCCACAATATCATTCAATTCAGTTTCATTCTCGAGAATCTCCTCTTCATCGGAATCGGTCCATTCCTCTCTCATAAAATCTTCTTCGGTGTAAATCTCAAGATCTTCTTGTGAAAGTGTTACACCATTTATAACAATAGGTAAGTCACACCCAATATCCTCTTTTTGAATAGGTGAAGGATCGTTATTATGATCCGGAGTTGGAATAACTTTATCCTTGTTACAATAATTTTCATGAGGTTCAAAATCATCATCGTAACCCATATAATAACGTTTTTCACGCTCCATTCTTAAAGCTATTTTAGCTTCAAGAATTGGTTCATCCGATGCTAGGCCTTCATCGATCAATAGATAAAACCTTCTCTCAAGTTCCCTCAAACTAGGTTGCCTTACACCAAGGATATCATGCATAGATTAAGAAGCATTACTATCCTCCCCTCCTAGTGATTGTTCACTTACATACCCGTCATAAGGTTGTTGATATGTATGAGAATATCCATAAATTGTGTATCCTAAGGATGGTTGGAAGTTGACATAATGTTGAGGTTGAAAACCGTATTGATTGTTGTAATATGCTTGCTCTTGTCCACCATACATGGAAAACTGGTACCTGAAAAAAAAGCTAGAAAAAGAAAAAAAAAATTAGAAGCAAAAATAAAAATAAAACGAAAATAAAATAAAAACAACTAAAGCTGCTCCGCTGCTCCCCGAAAACGGCGCCAAAATTTGGATGCGTGTCGTAACCATAACAAATTAATTAATATTTTTCCACCTAATTAGAAAGTAATATAGTGTAGTCAAGTTCGTTCCCACGAGGAGCAAAAGTTTTAGTTGTTTAATTGTCACAAAAAGGGGGGGTTTGTTTTATAAAGCAAAAGAAAATAAACAAATCAATTAAAAGTGTATGTTGAAACCAATAAGAGAGATTAGATCAAGGAATACTTATTCTTTGCAAAACAATGATTCAAGTTATGTTTTTCATCCACATGTTATTAGTCACAGATTATCACCAACCGTAGGATAGCAGGTTCGCTTAGCTAACCCCAAAACTCCTTATTTCACTGAGTAACAGGTCCGCTTAGTTATCAGATTCTATTCAAAAGAAACACCTTCAGGTTCGCTTACAAGATATAATTCTCCGAACGCATTGAGATTTATGAATTTAGGTTTAGTACTAGTAGTTAAACTCGGTTCGCTTGGTCCACTTTCTAGCGTTGTTCTCACACACAATTGCTCCACAGAATCTCTCCGCAACGTCTCGTGTTTGCTACTTGTGTAAAGAGTCAAGAAACGATTACTTATCCCCTAACTTTCACTAGCTTTAGATCAAATTAACAAATCAATTTAGCGTGCACTCTAAACAATCTATCAATCAACCATGAATGTATAAACATTCCTATTAGTAAAAACAAACGATAATCATGTGAAAAACTTCGAAGTAGATTTTAAAACAAAAACTCAAATCATGTTAAGAACTAGGAATTCATCCTCAATCAATAAGAAAATTATCTACTCATAGTTTGGAGTTCACACAATAATAATAATAATTAAAGAAGTAAGAAGAACTTATTGAAAAGATGTTGGTTGCTGCTTTCTCCAATCCTTGTGCACTTTAACTCCTTCTCCAAAGTAGATGTGTGTGTAAAGTTATAGAGATCTCATTTATTTATAGGCTTCAATGCTCTCCAATTCTTATAGGAAAAAAAATCATCATTCCATAATAACACCACTTTCCCAATTTGAGCCTAATTCCAATATTAAGTCCAATTCTCCAAATCTTCCAAGTTTCCATCCAACTTCCAAATCTAAGTATTCACACCCATGAGAAAAATCCACACAAAAAGCTATAATTTTGGGTCACCGAAAATTCACTGGAACCACCGGAATCTGCCGAAAAATCACCTGAAAGTTCTCTTCGGATCACTGGAATCTTCTTATCCTTCGACGGAATATTCCGTCACGGTGCCGTTTAAGTTAACAGTCAAATAGGTCAAACCGCTAGTCAAGGGGTCAAAGGGAGAGAATGTATCAGCCACTGAGTCAGCTGCCTACCTCGGCTGACTGGTTTAACTGGACTGAGTCAATTGAGCTGGATAAGTGAATCACTGAGTTAACTCGCCAGTAAGAAAATATGGCAGAGTTCCGTTTGTTTTCTGGTGTTTCCCGGACAAATTCAGGCCATTTATTTTAGTCTTCACTTGTGACAATCCTAATATTCATCAACCACAATCAAATCATTCATCTGCTACTTCAGCAATAGAAAGATCCCCTTCTGTTCTTCTCTGTGTGTTGTCGATTCACTGCAGCTTCAGTTCATATCACTCGAACCCCCCTGTTTCAATTGCAAACACCTACATTTAACTCATTCTGCAGCATAAACACATAACCCATTTCTGATTTCTCTTCTTTTCCTCATCAATTCCATCGGAAACCCATACGAATATTAACCTCAGATCCCCTTTTCTTCTTCTCCTTATGTTCTTCACTGCCAACGGAAGCTCTTGTAGTTCGAACCCTAATTCTTCTCTTGTAATTCTGGGTTCTTCTCGTTGTTCATCTTCTCTCTCGATTCTGCTGTTTCAGGTGTTAGCAGCAGCCACACTTCTCGTTTCTCAATTTCAGAATTGAACGAACGCAATGGTGGCGGAGGAAATCTCTCGATTTAGGGTTGTGTGGTTTGGGTTGGATGTTTACACCCCAGGGATAAGGACCACCCCACTCATTAGATGAGGGTCATCCTGATTGGCAACCCCTTAAAATAACAGCTGGCCTGTTTTTAATATTCCTCCACATAGAGTTTCCCCTAAACCTTGGCTCGGCTCCCAATATTGTTTGCCTGGTGAAATGACAATTTTACCCTACTTGTGCAGTTTTGGATGATTTCTTCTTCTCTTTATCCGCATGACTCCAGAGTACCTAATAACTCAAAAACATAAAATACATAGTATTTTACAAGAAAAATAGAAAAGAAAGCATAAACTACAGATAGTAAATAGGGTGTATTGTACACCTATCAAAACTTAGCGGCCGTAAGAGATTTCGCCTAATTAGGTTACTCTCCTCTCTGAATAGGCGGCTACACCAGTAACAACAACAAAAGAGTAAATCTGTTGTTACGAAGAATTATTTTGCTAGAAAGGAAAACTTCGAGGATTTATAGACAAGGAAATTTGGACACTAAGGAATTTCCAAAACCGAAAATATTCTCAAGATATTCATTAAAGCACAGATTCGGTTTTCATAATTCCTGAAAATGCTCTGTC
Source organism: Papaver somniferum (assembly GCF_003573695.1). NCBI lineage: Eukaryota > Viridiplantae > Streptophyta > Magnoliopsida > Ranunculales > Papaveraceae > Papaver > Papaver somniferum. The sequence goes on from NC_039361.1 coordinate 67,958,809, forward strand.
CAAAAATAACGATCAAAATCTCTCGGAAAATCTAATTAGTAAATGAACATTACTAATTCTATAATTTCCCTATAAAATGAAATTAATAACCTTCATTAAAAAATTATTAACTTACTTATGTTTCGATCCTGAGATTCTCTTCCCTTAGCCGTTAAGGAATATCTTTGAACAATTAAAGAAATAAACATTCACAGCACGTGTTCAAAGTTTGTCGACATCTTTACTTTGCAAGTTCTCTTTCACACTTACAACCTTGAAACCGATTTTCCACACTTCCAAACAAGTTTAGAATTGGTTCATCTGACTTTCAAGAACTATGTGATTGATCAAACCAACATTCAATCACAATCATGGGTTTACGGTTCTACCAAAACAAGTTTCGGTTCTACCTCCATGTGAGTATTGTGCATAGTCACACTAGATTTCCAAAAATTCGGTTTGACTAGGTACTAGGATCGGTTCCCCACATATATATGGTATCTAACTTATATGTATTGCACATGTCCATAGGATCGGTTCCCCTTTTCCTAAAAACGTGTTGCACATGTCCATAGGATCGGTTCCCCTTTCTGCTATAAACCTTGTTGCACCCCATACAAGGATCGGTTCCCCTTTCCTTTTAATTGGTCAGACATACAAAATCCGATGATACCACAGGTGATTACTTAAGATCGGTTTTACTAAGAAAAGTTATACCAATACATAAGTAAGGCCTTTGTGAATAGTTCTACCAAAAACACAACAAATTGTGAGCGGTTATACTCTATCACACATATTGGTTGTTCATAAGATATGCAATGAATAAAAAAAAAACAATAACACCTGGCAATTTCCTTTTCGGTCCACAAACAAGTTTATGAACTTACTTCCTTAGAGCACATGTAAACATTGTTCCCTAGGATGAAATCCTCACCTCATACCCATACATAATCATAATAGCATTCAAATGATTATGGCGATGTCTTATCTACAAAGTTTAATGGTTAAGCAATAAACCTCGTATTGTATTCCTTAATACTATGTCTATCTAGAGTTCAAATATACTTCGTAGTTATGCTTTCAATATGCACGACTTGAAAGATACGTTAGGGAATGAAACAGTTCAAGTCAAATATTACTAACCTCAAGTGGAAGGATGATTGTTGTCGTTGTATCTCCTTGATTCTTCACACCTTCAAGACTTCGCAATACTGGTAATGTCTCATATCCTAATACTTTCAAGCTAACCTATAAGAAGTTGACTCTAGTACATAATCAAGTAACTCTTAACATGAGTTTTGATTCACTAAAATATGACAACCAAACTTGACATACCAACGCTTGGTGGGTTCAACCGAGCAATGATCTAACATCTTGATTTCTAGTCTATTATAGGTAAGGTCTTAGACTAGGATAGAAAGTGTAGTTGAGCTTAAGAACTCCATGGAAATCATCATAGAAGACGAAGGACTACTCAAGGAACTGGTGGATCTTCATCGACTAAAAGGTATGTGGAGACTTGAACTTATCTATCACTCAAAAGTCTATTTATCTCCTATCTTGAGACAAAAGTCGTTTTGCTATATAGACTTAGATTATACACATTTGGTATTTCGAGCCGAGTTTACTTCACCTATCTATTTCTCGAAATGTGTTGGTAAAGCTTTCGCTTTAGCCAAGTTCATCTTTACCTAGTGACTAAAGTCATGTTATGTTTCAATCACTTTGAAAATTGCTCTGACGAAAAACGGTTTGTGACTAACAACTATATAACGTCCTCTGAGAATGTTTTAATGATTGAAATGAGATTTTAGACTATATGATAACCATTTGGAGGATATAAGCATTGTTGTGGAAACACATATATGTATACGTCCTTATTGCTTGAATCAAAGTTTGCGAACTTTGTTGATCAAGTGAACCGGAGAAGTGCGTGAGCTAAGTCCGCGAACTGGCGAAGTTCTCAAACCCGAGAATTTCTGCTAGAGTTTGTGAACTCCATCCGGGAACTTAAGTCCGCGAACTTGAGTAGGTTATGTTTAAAAATGATGTTTAGTGAACTTATCTTTATAAACTAAGGAATGCAATTGCAAACCATGGCTATAGAGTTCATGAACCGATTCATGTGAATCAAATCATTTTTGCTTCAATAGTATCTTGTGTAGTACGTAAGTTTTCCTTGCAATTGAACAACTCTCTAACTAGTTCATTTGAGTCATTTGAACTACTTATGGTGAAGAAGAATTTGGTTGATATGAAAGTGATCATATGGCTAACCATTTAGTTAATTATTATTGAACCAACTAATGTACAAGTTTGGGTACGGTTACACAAGCCCAGGAACGTGCATTTCATGTGTGTATAACGAGCTATGTTTTCGATCTAAAGGTTGATAAATATTAGCTTGAATCTAATCAGGTTTTCATCTAATGGTGAATATTGAATGCTTTGTTACTAAGCTAACATTGATTGCAAACCCTGATTTGAAAGACTATATAAGGGAGAACTCTAGCAACTGGGAAACCTAATCCCCACACATTCTGTGTGATACTAGTTGTGCTAAGCTAGAGTCGGTTCTCCTTTAACCTTTGGTTTCTTCTTCTAAACCAGGTTAACGACTTAAAGACTTCATTGGGATTGTGAAGCCAGACCGATACTACTTTTCTTGTGGTTGTGTGATCTGATTTTGTTGTTTCTATCGTACGAGTACAATTGTAATAATTGTCTTGAGATTTCTATCTTCGATAGGCAAGATAAAAAGTAATCACAAACATCTTTGTCTCATCGTTTGTGATTCCACAATATCTTTTTTCGCTGTGTCGATTAATACTATTGTAAGGTGATTGATAATACTAGGTTGTTCTTTGGGAATATAAGTCCGGTTTATCAATTAGTTCCTGTTCACCTTGATTTATCAAAAGACGGAACAAAACTCGTAGGTATATTCGTGGGAGACGGATTTATCTATTATCATAGACTTTGCTGTGTGATACAGATTTTTTTATTAAAGTCTTCGACTTTGGGTCGTAGCAACTCTTAGTTGTGGGTGAGATCAGCTAAGGGAATCAAGTACGTAGTATCCTGCTGGGATCAGAGACGTAAGAGCATAACTGTACCTTGGATCAGTGTGAGATTGGTTGGGGTTCAACTATAGTCCATACCGAAGTTAGTTTGGAGTAAGCTAGTGTCTGTAGCGGCTTAATAAAGTGTGTGTTCAATCTGGACTAGGTCCCGGGGTTTTTCTGCATTTGCGGTTTCCTCGTTAACAAAATTCTGGTGTTTGTGTTATTTCTTTTCCGCATTATATCTTGTTATATAATTGAAATATCATAGGTTGTGCGTTGTTCAATCAATTAGAATATCCGACTTTTTGGTTGTTGATTTAAATTGATTGACACTTAGATATTGGTCTTTGGTACCATCCAAGTTATCTCTCTAGTATTTGATAAAGACTCGCGTATTTCTATTTGCTCGAGTATATATCAAATCGAGAGATTGAGATAAAAACTCTTTGATATACTTTTTATCTAGATTGAGTCTGACTATCTAGTTGATTCTCTAGAAAGTATATTGGAGTTTGTCCATACAGATTGCTAAGCGAAATATTGGTTGTGGTTGTTAGACCCTCGCTTTTTCATATGTACGATCACTATAATTCAGATGAAGATGAAAAGTCAAGTGTTGCACTCCTTGGTGAAAATATTGATTTTGATAATTGTAGCAATACGTACTTCAATCTTGATATTCTTCCTGGAGAAACTTCATCAACCGCTATGGAGGATAAAACAGATTTTTCCCTGTCTACTGAAAATCCTATTTCACATGTTTCAGGTACCTTAATTTGTTTAGCAGCATGCTCAGCTATGGTGTCTGAACCATCCTCCACATTGACATGTTCTTGTTGTGCTTTTACGGGTCATGAACTCTCTAAGTGTTACAAGTACAAACATAAAATAAGATATGTCAATAAACTTCAACGGAGAGAAAATCGATCAGCAAACAAGCTCAAACTTGTTCAGAAGTCTAATTCACATGAGGTAAGTAAAAAACTCAATTCCTCTATGAAAAAGTTAATTTCTAAAGAATTAATTAGACCTCTCCGGGAAAGAACAAGGTCTAAACATTCTGTGAAAAGGGGTATTAAGAATTTCGTACGAGAAGTATATGGTGGACAGATTATTGTTCACCCTAACACAACTTAATTGTGTTGAAAGTGCGTCTTGTCTCATGTGCCTGACTTCAAAGAGACAAGAGTTTGCACAGTTCAGGCTTTAGGAAAAGAAATGTTTTATTTTTTCTTGATTGTTGTTTTTTGGAATTCTGTTGATCTTTTCATATTATAAATTGGTATTAAAAAGAATTTCCTTTTTCATTAAAAGAGGGTTAAAATCGACACTTCTACCTTCTTTAGGGTTATGAATTGGTCGTACGTGAATTCTTCTCTGTTTATAGGTTCCGTAACCCAACATTCCTTTTTCCTTTCCTGAAAAACTCGTTTTATCACAAGATTGCTTGTTAAGCTTTATTTGTGTATTTATTTTACAATTCCATACTTGTATGGAGACTCCAAGTATCATGTCTTCTGATGGAAAATATGTTCATATGATTGTTAAGCCATCAATCATGAAGGAAATAGATAACTCTCCTTCCTCCACAACTTTGAAGATACAAAAGAAGAATATGAAGAAACCAAGGGCTATCCCCTATAATTTTCAGAAGTTTTCTAGTGTTCTTGAAGATTTGAAGGAAACAAGGAAGGAGATTCAGCAAATAAAAGCTTTTTTTTAAGGACTCTTGAAATTCAGAAGGCCCTGGTTCGACATCAGTCAAGAAGGTTTGTTGGAATTGACTCCTTTCTTCATGAACCTTATGTTCCAATGGCTGTTGACGGCAAGGAGTTCGGGGACGATAAAGAATTTTTCAGAGGTATTTATGTCTAGAAAACTCCTTACGAGAATTTATTCTTGTGTTTTAAGAAGGATAACTAGGATTTGGAATAGCCTATACTGTTTTTACACATTGCTATTGCCAACGATCTTCATCTTGCAGTGTTTTTAGATTTATTTATTTAAATTATAAAGTTTATTTGGAAGATGATTTTTGCAGTATTAATTTTTTTTGATTTTATATATTGCAAAATAAATAATTGTTATGAGATATGTGTGTCTGCGTTAGTGAACTATGATTGTCCCATATATGATGGAAATATTGATGGAAGATAGAATGAACTTTTAATAACAAAGATTAAGTCTATGGTATCATTATGCAAATATTGATGAAAAATATAATGAATCTTTGTATATTCCGCATTATTTATCTTTCCCTGATCCACTTCTATGTGAAAGTACTTTATGGTTCCGTAAGTTATCTTATGTTGAGCATTTCCGATTAAATGAATCATGAGTTCTCTTGTGGTTAATTTAATTGAGTTTTCTGGATACAAATTCATGTTTCATGTAATTTTTTAATTTCCAAAGAAATCCTTCTTTTCTTGTGAAAGTAAGGTCGCTCTTGTTGTTCTTTCGGTAATGACATTTTTGGGGGGAGTTCTTAATTGAACTTGTGCTTAATTGTCAAATCTTTGAGGGGAGTGCGGCTGTGGAGTATTGTAGGAGTTATCTTGTATCTTTATAAACTCCTTGATGAATACACTAAGTTTCGACTATGTGATATCATCGAAACAAAGTTGATATGTTCTCTTTTAATCATGAAATATCTCTATGAGAATTTCATTATGATCCCGCTAGTTTTCATACCTTTGTCAATTTATATTGACAAAAAGGGGGAGAATTATTGTGTAGTTCACACTAGAAATACATATGGTTTACGGATCATTATGTAAGGGGGAATGATTTTCATTGTGAGACAAAGTATTGACCAAGGGGGAGTGATACATATCATCATAGTATTGATGTCAAAGTTGTGATGCAATTGGACTTTGATGTTGTGTAATAATACTATGACACTGTATAATAATATGAAAACATCTTGTTTTATATATTGTTATAGATACGGATGTTCAACAACTATGATGCTGAGTTGAACACGTTCAAAATCACTGGAGTACTTGGAAGTGACGAAGATTTCGAGTAATTTTGAAGAACCAAGGAAATCAAGCATTTTTATGAGAAGCTACAAAGTTTATTTATTTTGTAGTCCATATGTATTGATAGTTTTGTCACTAAAATTTACAAAGGGGAAGATTGTTAGAGCACTGCTCGGTCGAACTCTCAAGCGTTGCTATCTCAAGCTTGTTTGTCAAGTTTAGTTGTCAAAACTATAAGTCTTGATTTATACTCTACTTATAGCTAAGTCTAGGATTACGATAGAAAGTGCAGTTGAGCTTTAGACTTCATGGATTTCATCGATTGAAGACTAAGAATCTTGTGGAACTTCATCACCAAAAGGTATGTGGAGACTTGAACTCATCTATCACTCAAAAGTCTATTTCTACTCTATTTCCTATTTGATACAAAAGACGTATAGCTATATAGACTTCGATTATACATATTTGATATTTCGAGTTGAGTTTGACCCGCTTACATATTTCTCGAAATATGTGTTGCTAAGCTTTCGCTTTAACCAAGTTCATCTTATATTCTTAACGAAAGTCAAAAGATGATCATGTGAAAATCACCTGGTAATATCTTATATGATTTGTGTGGGACAGTTATTTGGTGTAGACTCAGAATGTTTCGTATTGATCATTTGATCACTTGAAAATTGCTTTGAAGCTAATAGTTTGTGTGAGACAGCTATTGTCGTCTTCTAAGAATGTTTCAATGATTGAAATGGGATTTTAGAACAATTAACCATTAATTGGATATAGCATAGTATGCGTACTTGTATGCTAACTGTTGCAAGTTATTCCAAGCCGGGAACCATAGTATGCATATTTGATAGTTAAAGTCCGGGAACTTAGTATACATACCCGTATGCTTACCGGTGTAAGTTTAGTCCAGAAAATCAACTGAGTTTGGTGGTGTACGACAGTATGCGTACCCGTTCACATACTGGCGAACCCAGACCAAGTCCGGCTACTTAGGTATGCGTACCCGTTTGCATACTTGAGTGGGTTAAGTTCTAAAATCGGTTTGTTTATGAACAAATACATTTATATAATAAGGAATGCAATCTTTTGCAAACCGTGGCTATAATGTTCATGAATTCATTCGAGTGAATCAAAATCGATTTTGCTTCAATTGTGTCTTGTATACTTCTATGAGAATATAAAAAATTGAACAACTCTATAACTAGTTTCATTTGAGTCATTTGAACTAGTTGTGTTAAGATGAACAAGGTTGATATGAAAGTGTTTCATATGGATAACTTCGGTTAACTATTGTTGAACCAACCAGGTGTACACGTTTAGGTATGGTTACCCATATCTAAATGAAGTTACTTTTCATTTGTGTATAACAAGCTAAGTTCGATCTAACGGTTGAAAGATATTAGCTTGAGTCTAATCAGGTTTTCATCTACAGTGAATATTGAATGATTTTTTACCAAGGTAACATTGATTGCAAACCCTGATTTGAAGATTATATAAAGGAGAACTCTAGCAACTGGGAAACCCAATCCCCACACCTCTTGTGTGATACTAGTTGCAACTAGAGTCGATTCTCCTTTAACCTAGGTTTTTCGTAAAACCATTATAGGTTAATGACTTAAAGACTTCGTTGGGATTGTGAAGACAGAACCAGCTATTTTCTCTGCAGTTGCGTGTTCTAATCTTACTTTGTTCAATCGTATTGATATTATTTTCTCTAAGATTTTCTCGAGATTTAATCTCCGATAGGTAAGATAAAAAGTAGTCACAAACATCTACGTCTCATCGTTTGTGATTCCATAGTATCTTATTTCGCTACCATACGATTAAGATTATTGTGAGGTGATTGATATTACTAGGATGTTCTTCAGGAATATAAGTCTGGTGTATCAATTGGTTCCTGTTCACCTTGATTTATCAAAAGACGAAATAAAAACTCGTAGGTAGTTCTGTGGGAGGCATATTTATCTATTCAATAGACTTTTCTATGTGAGACAGATTTGTTTATCAAGTCTTCAACTTTGGGTCGTGGGAACTCTTAGTTGTGGGTGAGATCAGCTAAGGGAATCAAGTTCGTAGAGTCCTGCTGGGATTGATGTGATTGTGATAGTGGTAAATAAAGTGTCCGTTTCTCAGATTTGTGAAGGATTTTTTTAGACTTAAATTCAAAACTAAAATAAAAATCTCACTAATAATTATACCAAACACTAACAAAGTTGATATTAATATTAAAAGAACACTGAGGCTAAGATTTCACTATTTTCCAAGTTCAAAGTGATTTAGTCCAATATTTATATTCATGCAATTTTCTCGTTCAATTTGATTCTAAACTATTGCAACATGTAGATTTTCAAAATAAAAAGTGTAAATCCAAAGTGTAGAACATCAAAAACCTATGTCCAAGCATGCTCTATCAAAAGAAATAACAATTCCAAAGTGTAAATCTTGGATGTATTTTCCTTGATTGAGTCTGATTATCTAGTCGATTTTGCTTCAATTGTGTCTTCTATACTTCTATGAGAATATAAACAATTGAAAAACTCTATGACTAGTTTCATTTGAGTCATTTGAACTAGTTGTGTTAAGATGAACAAGGTTGATATGAAAGTGTTCATATGGCTAACTTCAGTTAACTATTGTTGAACCAACCTAGGATACACGTTTAGGTAGTTTTACCCATATCTAAATGAAGTCACTTTTCATTTGTGTATAACAAGCTAAGTTCGATCTAACGGTTGAAAGATATTAGCTTGAGCCTAATCAGGTTTTCATCTAACGGTGAATATTGAATGCTTTGTTACCAAGGTAACATTGGTTGCAAACCCTGATTTGAAGATTATATAAAGGAGAACTCTAGCAACTGGGAAACCTAATCCCCACACCTCCTGTGTGATATTAGTTGCGACTATAGTCGATTCTCCTTTAACCTAGGTTTTTCCTAAAACCATTATAGGTTAAAGACTAAAGACTTCATTGGGATTCTGAAGCTTGAGCAAACTATTTTCTTTGTAGTTGCGTGTTCTGATCTTCTTGTTCTATCGTATTGAGTACTATCTTCTCTAAGATTTGCTCGATATTTATCTCCGATAGGTAACATATAAAAAGTAATCACAAAGCTCTTCATCTCATTCTTTGTGATTCCACAATATCTTGTTTCACTATCATACGATTAAGATTATTGTGAGGTGATTGATATTACTAGGCTGTTCTTTAGGAATATAAGTCTGGTGTATCAATTGGTTCCTGTTCAACTTGATTTATCAAAAGACGGAACAAAAAATCGTCGGTATTTTTGTGGGAGAAAAATTTATCTATTTAATAGACTTTTCAGTGTGAGATAAATTTTTTTATCAAGTCTTCTACTTTGGGTCGTAACAACTCTTAGTTGTGGGTGAGATCAGCTAAGGGAATCAAGTGCGTAGAGTCCTGCTGAGATTCAGAGGCGTAAGGAACGCAACTGTACCTTAATCAGTGTGAGATTGGTTAGGGATCAACTACATTCCATCCCGAATTTAACTTGTAGTAGGCTAGAGTCTTTAGCGGCTTAATACAATGTGGTGTTCAAATGTGGACTAGTCCCGGGGTTTTTCTTCATTTGCGGTTTCCTCATTAACAAAATTTCTGGTGTCTGTGTTATTTCTTTTCTGCGTTATATTTTTATACAGTTGAAATATCACAGGTTGTGCGTAGTTCAATCAATTAGATAATCCAACCTTTGGTTGTTGATATAAATTGGTTGGTACTTGAACATTAGTCTTTGGGACCGTTCAAGTTGTTTCTCATAATAATCAGGCTCGCGGATTTCTATCTGTTCGATATGCTGATTACATTGAGAAACAGATATATAACTCTTGGGTGTATTTTCCATGATTGAGTCTGACTGTCTAGTTGATTCTCTTGGAAGTATATTGGAGTTAGTCCATACAGATTTCTGAAACAAAATATTGGGTGTGGTTGTTAGACCCCCGCTTTTTCATTAAGGTATAAAAATGTCAATAAGACGTATATAAGGATGAGGTATTCGTTGGTTGAGTTTCCTCGAGGAAATTTCCCCAAGGAAGTGAGAATGTTTTCCTCAAAGAAGGACCAGTTATGCACGGACTTGTACGTATCTTTCAAGAGTCCCTTTGGATTATATGGACTATGCTTTGCTAGGCTTTGGCCTTGCAAATGAGTTGGCTTTAGTTGCTTATCCCGACGTTAATGAACTAAGGTCGGTGTTTAATCCCTTCGAGCCACGAAGGTGGGTACGTAGGTTGCTGCAATGATTTGTTGTATTATTGGTCCAACACCTCGTCGTTCATATCATCTAATTGCGAGGTGATTGCGACATTATGGTAACTCATATCGTTTGGCTCGGAAACACGATGAAAGAAATGATTATAGCCATACTTGATAAGGTAAGTTGAAATTCATTCCTTCGATGCTCATACTTTCTATCAAGTCATTCGACGTAGGTATGCACCAATTAGGAATTGGGCAATGCAAAGCTAAATCAATAGGAAAGTTAGGGGAGCTTGCATAAGACACTTACATTATAAGGATGATCCACTACAAGTATGACATGAACCTAACTGGTGCAGATGAACAAGTTATAGCAAGCGCGCTAGTTTTTTGGAAGTTGAGGACCCGAGTGTTGTAATTTAGCTTAAGCGGTGTCCATTTTGATAGGAGACGGCCCAAAAATAAATACATGTTGATCTATTAGAACTACATGTTTCATCGTTTATGGCTTCAAAAATCCGTGTTTGCATTAGGAAAGTTTTAGCGAAGTAATGAAGCTGTGAATAGGATTGCAATAACTTATGTGCAAGTCCAAGTCATGTCTTATGCCTGGACAAGACTTGGAAGCCATTGACGCATGAAAGAATGTATCGGCATTAGACTTTATGGATTTTATATACTTTGCAGAACAAGGGTAAGTTGGAACTGTGTGGAAGCTACGTTTAAGGCATCATGCTTGCGACAGAAAATGGACGTGCATTTTCCTGGTGAGTCTTGAAGTTTTAATGCTAGGTCTAAAAAACAAGTACACCGCAATATTTTTGTTAGAGCATTGCTCGGTCGAACTCGCAGGCGTTGCTATCTCAAGCTTGTTTGTCAAGTTTAGTTGATCAAAACTATAAGTCTTGATTTATAGTCTACTTATCGCTATGTCTCGGATTAGGATAGAATGTGTAATTAAGATTTAGACTTCACGGTGTTCATTGATTGAAGACGAAGATCTACCGAGGAGAGATTGGAAGAACTTCATCAACAAAAGGTATGGGGGGACTAAAACTTATCTATCACTCGGAAGTATATTCTATTATATCTCTTAATGTGACTAAGTCGTATAGCTATATAGACTTTTATATTATACACATTTGATATTTCGAGTTGAGTTTAACTCGGTTATTTATTTCTCGAAATATGTGTTGGAAGCTTTTTTCTTTAGCTACGTTCATCATTCTTGACAAGTTTAGTTGGAAACAATTTATTTGTTGGAAACTAAATAATAAGTCAAAAGATGATCATGTGAAAATTACCTTGAAACATCTTACATGATTTGTGTGAGACAATCATTTGATGTCGACTCGGAAAGTTTTGTATTGATCATTCGATCACTTGAAAATTACTTATAAGCTAATAGTTTGTGTGAGACAGCTATTGTCGTCTTCTAAGGATGTTTCAATTATTGAAATGGGAGTTTAGAACAAAAACCTTTGTCTAGATAAAACACAGTATGTGTACCTAGTATACAAACTGTTTTGGTATGATTTAGGTCTGGGAACCTTGTTTGCATACCTAGTATGCGAAATTTAACTGTTAAGTCCAAGAACCATGTTTGCATACCAGTATGCGAACGGTTCTAACTGAGTTAGGTCCGGGACTGTTGTTTGCATACCAGTTTGCAAACGGCTGGACAAGACCAAAGTCCGGAAGCTATAGTTTGCGTACCTGTTTGCAAACTTAGTGTTTAAAGTTCTAAAATCGGTTAAGTATATTTTTTATACTCATCAACAAATACATTTATGAATTAAGGAATGCAATCTCAAACAGTGGCTTAACGTTCATGAATTGATTCTTATATAAGTACTTTGTACGATTAAGAATCAATCCGATTTTGTCTCAATTGGTTCATATATATTTCTATGAGATAATGAAAAATTGAACAAATCTATGTGAAACACAATTAGATTCATTTGATTATCTTTCATGATTGATTGATCATCACAGTTGATCTAGAAGTGTTAGATGAATGTGGTTAAGAAAAAGTGTTCATATGGCTAACTTCGGTTAATTGTTATTGAGCCAACTTAATATACACGTTTAGGTACGGTTACCCATATCTAAATGAAGGTATATTTCATTTGTGTGTAACAAGCTAAGGCCATCTAAGGGTGGAGAGATATTGCTTTGGTTTTAAGCAGACTTAGCTTGAATCTTAAATCAAGATTTCATCTAACGGTGAATATTGAATGCTTTGTTACTAAGATATCTTAGCTTTGATTGAAAGCAAACCTTGATTTGAAAGACTATATAAGGGAGAACTTTAGCAACTGGAAAACCTAATCCCAACACTTTTCTGTGTCCTAGTTGCGACTAGAGTCGATTCTCCTTTAACCTAGGCTTTTCCAAAACCATTATAGGTTAACAACTTGAAGACTTCATTTGGGATTCGTGAAGCCAGGTCCAATTATTTTCTCTGTAGTTGCATATTTTAATCTTACTTGTTCTATCGTATTGAGTATTATCTTCTCTAAGATTTGCTCGAGATTTATCTCCGATAGGAAGATATAAAAAGTAATCACAAAGCTCTTCGCCTCATTCTTTGTGATTCTACAATAACTTCTTATACTATCATATAGTTAAGTTATTGTGACGTGAATGATATTTCTAGGCTGCTCTTCAGGAGTATAAGACTGGATTATCAATTGGTTCATGTTCACCTTGATTATCAAAAGACGGAACAAAAAAAACTTCGTAGGTACTTTTGTGGGAGACATATTTATCTATCAGAATAGACTTATCTGTTGGAGACAAATTTGTTTATAAATCTTCGACTTTTGGTCGTAGCAACTCTTAGTTGTGGGTGAGATCAGCTAAGGAAAACAAGTGCGCAGAATCTGACGTGGTTTTAGAGGTGTAAGGAACGTGACCATACCTTAATTGGTGTGAAACTTGGTTAGGGCTCAACTATATTCCAGACCGAAGTTCACTTGTATTAGGATAGTGTCTGTAGCGACTTAATATAGTATGGTGTTCAAATATGGACTAGGTCCCGTGGTTTTTCTGCATTTGCGGTTTCCTTGTTAAGAAAACTTCTGGTGTCTGTGTTATTTTTTTCCGCATTATATTTATTTATATAATTGAAATATCATAGGTTGTGCATAGTTCAATCAATTGGCAAATCCGACCTTGATTGTTGGATAAGAATTGATTGGCACTTGGGCATTGGTCTTTGGTACCGTCCAAGTTATTTCTCATATCAATCGATATCACAGACTTAATAAAAATAATGTTTTAGCTACACTACTGATTAGAGCACTTAGAATAACACAGTTGTAAAGGAATTATTAAAACAAAACAGACAATATCCACCTATTGTAATACTTAATCCTTTTTCAAAGAGATGTAACAACAAAATAGTCAAACAAGAATCAGACTTGAGCAATCTCGATATCAGTCCTTGCAACTCTCAAGTTAGTTTCAAGGACACATATGTCAAGGTTAATCAATAGAATGATACAGAGTCTCACCACTAGTATTAAATGGAGATACTTCGAGATTGGTTTTCTTGTGACTTTGTCTATGTTTTCTCTTCTTTCTTCTATTACTTTTTTTGTGAGGTTTTGATCTAAATTCCTTTGTTACAAGGAGGTTCGAAAATTCTTCTTTACTTGAAAGATTTCCTGAAGAAAGGTTTTCTCCGGGAGCAATACGTGGACCTATTGAGATTCGGTTCAGAGAGTCAGAATCACTTTATTAGAGCATAGCTCGGTTGAACTCACCAAGCGTTGGTATATCAAGTTTGGTTGTCATATTTTAGTGTGTCAAAACTCATCTAAAGTCGTTTGATTATATACTAGAGTCAACTTCGTTTAGGTTAGACTAGGAATGTTGAGACATACAAGTATTACTCCGAAGACCTGAAGAATGTGAAGAACTAACGAACTACAACGAAGACATCATCCTTCCACTTGAGGTTAGTAATATTAACTTGAACTGTTTCATTCCTCACGTATCTTTCAAGTCGTGCTATATTGAAAACATAGATGCGAAGCTTTATATACTGTACATATTATATAATACTCTAGTGATGTGACATGGTCATATCTGTATGATCATTGTATTAGGAAATTATACTACCAAGTATAACGCTTATCTTTTGAACTTCGTAGATATGACATCGACATAATCTTGTATATATTGTAATGATTATGTGAATTTGGTTATGATGAAGATTTCATCCTAGGAAACAATGTTTAACATTCGTTTAAAGGAAGTACATTCATGAACTTTTTTCGTGAATCGAAAGAGCAATCATTAGGCTTATTGGTTCGGCTATTCATTGCAAATCTTTGGATGACCAATATGTGTGAGATGGTAGAACCGATCGTAACTATGCTATGTATCTTGGTATAACTAATCATAATGCCTGACTTATGATTTAACATGAGTGTTTTTCATTAATTGGTGTAACCGATCCTAAGTAATCACCATGAGATGGTATGATCGATATTTATAATTGGTGTGACCGATCCTAGTAATTGGTGTGACCGATCACAGAGTGTTATGTAATCGATATTTGTAATTGGTAACGGGTCCTGGTAACTGGTGTGACCGATCACAAGCAATACCATGGGAATATGGAACCGATCTGATGTAACCAGTCTTGGTAACTTGTGTGACCGATCACAAGTATTTCCATGGGAATGTGGAACCGATCTGATGTAACTGGTCCTGGTAACTTGTAGAACCGATTGAACTCATGTATGCGGTTTGATATTTGATATAAAAGAGTCAGGCAAACATGGTCTGTAAATACCTAAGTTTTCATTTCTAGCAAACTATCCTAAGAGACAAGCAAACTTCATTTCTTGTTGTTTCTGGTGGAGCCGTCTATTCGGAGAGGAAAGTATCCTAATTAGGTTAAATCTCTTATGACCGCTCGTTTAAATACTTTTGTGGGATCAAGAAGCTCTACGAGTACCGTTGGTGGAAAACTAGATAATTGCAGTGTTATTAGTTTTCACTTGATTTGATTGACTAACGGTTGTTGAAACTTTGATTGCACCTAGTTTGTTTATTCTTGAGAATCTTCTCTTCTGATATAAGATTCACTCAAACTAGATCGAAGTATCGACGGGATATTTAGATTGTTGTTAGATCTAAAGACATCTTGTGATAATCCATTGTTAATAGGCTCCGTTCTGTGTGTGATTTATCACAAGAGATTCAAGTGGTGTTGTGAAGGTTATTATTGAAGATTAAAGAACATTTGAAGACGAGGAAGATTTCTTGTTGGTTCTCATATCTTTGTGTGTGCACAAACCTTGATCGGATGGGATCCAACTAGAGTCGTATTTATTCGATTGATTAGTGGCGTGATATCGACATCACTTTATAGTTTCTCGTTGAGATCTACACTGATTGATTGTGAATCTAAACTTAACTACTTTGGTAGTTGATAGACACATTTTTGTCTCTAATTTGTCCTCAATGTTCTGTATTGTTGGTACTCGATTTCGTACTTATTATGGTGTTTTTATGTTTGTGTAGGTGTTTTTGGAGAAATACACTTGTGTGGAAAAAGTTGCTCAAAAAGTGTTATTTGGACCCCAGAGGACATTTGCTATACGAACCCCATATTTGGCTAAGGGGCACCCGGGGTTATGCATAACCCAAATTCATCCTAAGCACCCAATTACTAAGGGGCACACTACCTGCTATTTGCACCCCCAGAGCGCCACTTGCTATTCGCACCCCCCATATATGTTAGGGGGAGGTCATCCCCTACCTTTTAAATTCTGGTTTTTGGCGGGAAAAATGCACAGTTTACTACCAGATTAGGGTTCGAGTTTTGGGCGTGTTTTAGGCGGATTCAACCGCTGAAAATTCTTGGGACGATTGTATTGGACTGAACAGAGATGGTATGTTCTCCGAAATCGAAAGAGCTTGGCTAGATAATCCCCTTGAAGCTAAACAGGGGAGGATAGTTGTTCTCGGGTTTTTGAAGATGTTCTGTGGAGAATCAATCACCGAAATTGATTGGGATGGACTTATTCAACTTAAAAAGGACTGGTATGATGGGTTAACTCGTCTGAATTGGGATGGATAATCGGATTTAAGGAAAACAGGGTTCACGGGTTTTTGGACGTTCACCTGCGTATTCCCTGGAAGAGATTTGTGAGAGATTTTGTTTAATTTATTCGATTATATTGTTTGGTAATGACCTGTTTCAGTCAAACAGGGGTGGTACTTGTGTTAGTTTCCATAAAAAAAGGAGATTTCGTGAAACAGGGCAAGCAAGTTATTCTCGGGATATTCCATGTTGTATCTGGCAAGTTTGCGTGAGACTGCAGCGTGTTATTCATCTTCAGGGAGGTGTTTTTACATATTTGGAGTGATTTTACACATTCAGGCGCGTGAGAAATGGAAGAATCAGGAATTATTCCCTTAACAGGCCGTGAAGAATAATATGAGTTATGACGAGATTATTTGGAGTTAGGAGGAATTATTCTTGATCCAAAGGTGTATAAATAGGCTTATGGAGTCACAGAATGGGTTACGGAGAGTTTGGGGGATATTACAAGGCTGTGAAAGTCGAGTTGCAGAAGAATCACCATTTCTGCTGCTATGAATAACACCAAGAACATTAGGCGCGCAACAGCAGTCGTTTCTCAACAGTGGAAACGACACACAAGCGAGGGTCGAGAATCAGTGACAGTACTCTGTTCTATCGTTCTTTTTAGTTTGTAACACTTATAACTGTTGCAAAACCGGTTCTTAATAGTTTTTCTCCATTTCATCTTTGTAAACACCCTTTGAGCAATAAAAATAAATTTTGAGTGTGTTTCCAACATGATGATGAGCTAATTCTCCCACAACCAAGGCAATGAGGAAGCTATTCACGCATGAATAATGGGTAACTATTTCATTTTCTCTAATTTTTAATTATAATTCACTCAATCACTGCTCTTGCAGAGTTTTTAAATGTTTACATAATTTTCTTAATTATTTGTGATTCAATTTGATAGATTATACTTTGTTTAATCAATTCAAGGTCTATGCTTGGGGAATACAATTAATATTTGAGAATATGTTTGATTAATTATGAATTAAGAAATAAGGGACTTAAAAGATAATTAGAGTTTTGGATTATTTTTCATAATTTATTCATGTGTGATAGTGGAATCAGTGTCTTGGTTATTCCTAATAATCTTGAATTAAGTTTTGTTTGTTTTTAAATTTCATTAAATCTAAAATCTTTGCTTTCACAAGTCTCAGCGAACTTTTTACTACAACTCAATTTGAACTTTTTATATTATTTGTTCTTCTTTATGTTTCTGGGTTTTTGTCTTTTCCTTACAGATTTTGGAATTTGGAGCGAAAGAAAAATTTTCCAAAGCTTTTGGTGAATACTTAAAGAATTGGAGTAAAAGCAACGCGAAAGGAGTGAAAGAAAAGTAGAATAAAAATTAATTAAAAAAAAGAGAGAGAGAGAGAGATAATTTTTTATTTTTTTAGAATTTCTTTTAGATTATTTTTTTCTTTTGCACTTTATTTTTGGACTTTGTACTTTGGACTGTGGACTTTGGGACTTTGTTTTTTTTAAACCCTACGGAAGGGTAGTTTAAATATCAACTGTTTGCATAGAAGGACGGCGATTACGATATCGCATCGCTCCTCGGGTTCGTACATGACATAGGAGTCGTGGCCCAAGTCGACTTCAGCGGTTCATCCCCCGTCTGGTATGGGAGGTAAGTTTGTCGAAACACTCGCGAATCTCCTGTCAGCGAGTTACTGTATTCCTTCGTTTTCATATATGTTGAGGATTTGAAAACGGCTGCTTTAATTTCCTAGTAAAGGGCAAAGACTGGCCATACAAGATAAGGGTTCGGATTTCATCATCGTTCCCTTCTTGCCCGCCTTAGGAAAACGAAACCAAACGCGAACCTAAGCCTAAAATTTGACTAGAACGAGATCTATAGGGTAACGAGCTTAATAGGAAAGTCATTCAAAAAATATTGGTTACTCTTTTAAGCATGCTTCAAAGTTCATGATGGTTTCTGTGAGTTGAATACGCCGCCTTGTAAAGCCGGTGAGGCCTTAGGTATCAAAGCTCCATTGAGCTTCCCTCGTCTCGATTCAACATACTTAAACTCAGATTGATTCCAGAGGGGTTTGCTTAAATTATAACTAATTCCCTTTCGAAGGATTAGAAGCTGGTCTAGAAACAATCTAAGTGGATCCATCATGCTTTTTGTTTGCTAAAATCAGTAGGTTTGTTGTGGTGGAGTCAGCCTTGTTTGTGTTTGCATAGAACTTCCCTTCCTTTTAGGATTTATTTTTTTCTTTTTCTTTTGTTTTTCTAGTGTATGCCCAAGGTTATTAAAGAGCGGGCTTGGAAAAGAAACACTCTAGGTCGTTTGATTAGTGATAAACCTAGTAGTTCTTCTTGTGAAGGCGGGGAGCTCGAAGACTCTTCTTTTGAGAGCCCTGTTTTTAGAAACTTCAGTTTTGAGAATCTGTCTCTTCGTGAGGAAAATACCCCTAGTACTTCAGCTGTGCCAGCGATGGCAACTTTGAAAGATTACATGTTCCCAACTAGCTCCACCCGAGCTTCGTGCATTAAATTGCCAGCCACTACGGCTAATTTCGAGATAAAACCTAGTATTCTTCAGATGATCCCTATATTCTTAGGGAAAGATGATGAGAACCCTTATTTTCATATTAGGGACTTTGAGGAAATTTGTGGGATAATTAGAATAAAAGACCTTACTGATGAAGTCTTGAAACTTAAGATGTTTCCTTTTTCCTTGAGAGATAAAGCCAAGACCTGGCTGAACAACCTACCATCTGAATCCATTGAAACATGGAAGGAACTTATTGGTGCTTTCTATATGAAATTCTACCCTAAGCATAAAACTGCGTCTGTTAGGCAGAAAATTAGTGCTAGTGTGCAACAAGAGGGAGAGTCTCTTTATAGTTTCTTAGAGAGATTCAATGATCTCTTATCCCAGTGTCCTCACCATGGATTTGATAAGATGAAACTCATAGAGATTATTTATGATGGTTCAGACTATTCAACCAAATCCATGGTTGAGTCTATGTGCGCTGGTGAGTTCACTAGTAAAAGTGTTGATTATGATTTTACCTTCTTAGGAGTTGTCGCTGAAAAATCCCAACAGTGGTAGTCTTGTGTTGAACCTTCCAAAAGACTATTGGTCAATAGAAGTAGCACCAATGTGGTAGATACAAGCTTCGGGTCAGATGCTAAGTTTGCTGCTTTGTCTAGAAGGTTAGAATCTTTGGAATTGAATCATCCTAAACATAGGTCTCATGTTGAACCTGATGATAGGTTTAGAGCCTCTCAAGTGTCTAGTTTTGGAGTAGAACCCAATAACTCGTTTTGGGAAGGTCAGGTTAGTGAAGAGCAAGCCCATGATGTCTATAACAATGCTAGGTTTGAGAACCGTCAGAAGTTTGACCCATACTCAGAGATTTACAACCCTGGTTGGAGAAACCATCCTAATTTTTCTTGGTCTAAGGGTTAGAATCAAGGAAAGTCTAGTAATTCTCAGCCTACCCCAAGTTTTGGTTATGCTACGAACTCTTTAGGTCAACCCCAGTTTCAGAATGAGAAAAAGATCTCAACCTTAGAAGAAACCCTTAATATGTTAGCAAAGAACCATGAGATTTTATCGAAGAACCACTGTGGTTTTCAAGAAGAAACCAAGCAGAATTTTAAGAATAATTCTCAGTCTCTTGCTAACTTAGAACTTCAAGTCGGCCAAATAGCTAAGTTTCTTATTGAAAGAGAAGATGGAAGATTTCCTAGTAAAATTGATCCTAACCCTAAAGAAGAGAAATCGTACAATCATGTGAATTCTATAACAACCCTTAGGAGTGGAACGAAAGTTGACAATAAGGTTGCCATGCCTGATAGTGAACATGTTGTAGTTCACCCTTCTGAGCCAGAAAATGAGGAGACTGGTAGAGTCTCCAAAGAGACCAATGAGGGTCATGCTGAGCCCGGCTTTGTTCCCAGAGCCTCGTTCCCCCGGTTGCTAGTTCCAACTAAGAGGGAGTCCAACTTTAATGATATATTTGAGGTTTTTAAGCAGGTTACTATCAACCTCCATTGTTAGATGTGATTAAGCATATTCCCGCTTATGCCAAGTTTCTTAAGGATATGTGTACGCGAAAGCGAAAACTTAGTGTCCAGAAGAAAGCCTTCCTAGCTAGTCATGTGAGTTCTATTATTCAGAATACCACTACTCCTAAGTATAAAGACCCAGGGTCCCCTACTATTTCTTGCATAATAGGTAAACACCGTGTCGAGAAAGCTTTGCTTGACTTAGGAGCCAGTGTGAATTTACTGCCATACCATGTGTACCTTAATCTAAGACTCGGTGAGATGAAACCTACCCAGATGACACTTCAGTTAGCTGATAGGTCCGTTAAAATTCCTCGTGGCGTGATCGAGGACGTTCTTATTGAGGTCGACAAGTTTATTTATCCAGTAGATTTTGTTATCCTAGATACCCAACCTGTCCCTGACCCAGAACCAAATACCAGTGATTTTAGGTCGCCCGTTTTTAGCTACATCCAATGCGATCATTAACTGTCGAAATGGTATTATGAATTTGTCTTTTGGTAATATGACTATTGAGCTGAACATTTTCAATATTAGTAAGCTACCCTCTGAACTAGATGACTCGAACATAGAAGAGGTGAACATGATAGGAACATTAGTCGAGGAGTCATTACCAAACACTTTGTTAGAAGATCCATTAGAAAAATGCCTAGCCCACTTTGGGATTGATTTTGATGATGACGATGTGATTAATGAGGTGAATGCTTTGTTAGATTCAACCCATTTGATAGACACTAGTAATGGCTGGAAACCTAAGTTCGAACCTCTACCCGTTTCTGAATCTACCCTAGTTCATTCGTTAAAAAAGCCTCCTAAGTTGGACCTTAAACCATTGCCATATTCCCTGAAGTATGTGTTTTTAGGCCCATCTGAAATTTTACCCGTGGTTATAGCATCCGACTTGGATAGTGATCAGGAAAGTAGGTTAGTGACCGTCCTTCAGAATAACAAGGAAGCTTTAGGGTGGACCATATCAGACATTAAGGGTATAAGTCCTACTGATTGTATGCATCATATCTATTTAGAGAGTGACACCAAACCTTCTAGGGAGATGCAACGTCGACTGAACCCTAATATGAAAGAAGTAGTTCGAACCGAGGTTCTTAAGCTGTTAGATGCAGGCATTATCTACAGTAAGTGGGTCAGCCCCGTTCAGGTTGTTCCCAAGAAATTCGGTATTACTGTAGTCCAGAATGATAACAAGGAGTTAATCCCAACCCGGGTGACCACGGGTTGGCGTGTCTGTATTGACTATAGGAAATTGAACAAGGTCACTAGGAAGGACCACTTTCCCCTTCCCTTCATCGACCAAATTCTAGAGAGATTAGCTGGACGTATCCATTATTGTTTTTTAGATGGATACTGCGGTTATAATCAGATTGTCATAGCCCCAGAAGACCAAGAAAAAAAGCACTTTTACCTGTCCCTTTGGTACCTTTGCGTATAGACGCATGCCTTTTGGGCTATGTAATGCCCCTGCGACCTTTCAGCGTTGTATGCTGAGCATATTTTCGGACATGGTAGAACGGTTCTTAGAGGTCTTTATGGATGATTTTTCAGTGTTTGGTTCGTCTTTCGATGAGTGCTTGCATCATTTGTCATTAGTTTTGACTAGGTATAAGGAAAAGAATTTAGTGCTTAATTGGGAGAAATGTCACTTCATGGTTTTTTCAGGAATTGTTCTAGGGAATATCGTATCTTCGAAGGGTATAGAGGTGGATAGAGCCAAAGTTGACCTCATTAAAACTTTACAGGTCCCAAAAACCATAAGAGATATTAGGTCATTCTTAGGGCATGCAGGTTTTTATCGTCGATTCATTAAGGATTTTAGCTTAATTTATAGACCTCTTTGCAATTTGCTTGCAAAAGACGTTAAGTTCGTCTTTGATGATGCTTGTTTAGAGGCTTTTGAGAAGCTTAAGAATTTACTCACTACCTCCCCCGTAGTCCAGGCACCCAACTGGAACCTACCCTTGGAGATCATGTGTGATGCTTCAGATTATGCTATTGGTGTTGTGCTAGGTCAGCAAGAAAACAAGTTACTTCATGTGATTTACTATGCTAGAAAAACTCGGAATGATGCCCAGTTGAACTACACCACTACGGAGAAGGAACTATTAGCTATTGTGTGTGCCTTAGACAAGTTTAGATCCTACCTCTTAAGTTCTAAGGTCATAATCTTTACTGATCATGCTGCTTTGAAGTATCTTCTTTCCAAGAAGGATACTAAACCTAGATTTATTAGATGGATCCTATTGTTGCAGGAATTTTCCTTAGACATTAGAGATAAAAAAAGGTGCAGAAAATGTAGTAGCGGACCACTTGTCTAGGCTTGTTGTGGATACCCTTAATGATTCTCCTCCTGTTAGGGATAGTTTTCCTGACGAACAACTGTTCTTTGTTACCTAAGCACCTTAGTATGCGTATATAGTGAATTATCTTGTTACTGGTCGAATTCCCAAACATTGGGGTAAACAAGACCGTTCTAGGTTTTTAGCCGAGGTGAAGCGCTTCTTTTGGGATGATCCTTATTTGTTTAAGTATTTTCCAGACCAGATTATTAGGAGCTGTATACCTAAGAATGACTAGTCCAGTATTATTTCCTTTTGTCATGATCATGCTTGTGGGGGTCACTTTAGTGCTAAGAAGAGTGCTGCTAAAATATTGCAGTGTGGATTCTATTGGCCTTTGTTGTTTAAAGACTCCCACAGTTATTGTGTTACTTGTGAACGTTGCCAGAAATTAGGAACCATTTCCCGTAGGAACATGATGCCCTTGAACCCTATTTTAGTTGTTGAGGTCTTTGATGTATGGGGTATTGACTTTATGGGTCCATTTCCTAATTCTTTTGGTAACTTATACATCCTTGTCGTTGTAGACTATGTATCTAAGTGGATTGAGGCGGTTGCGTGTAAGATTAATGACCATAGGGTTGTGATTGAGTTCTTGAAAAATAATATACTTACACGTTTTGGTACACCGCGAGCTATAATTAGTTATGGAGGGTCGCACTTTTGTAATGGACCTTTTAGGATTTTGATGAAGAAATATGGTATTACACATAAGATAGCTACCCCATATCATCCACAAACTAGTGGTCAGGTAGAGGTTTCCAATAGGGAGATAAAGCGTATATTAGAGAAAACAGTTAATCCTAATCGGAAAGACTGGTCGTCTAGGCTTACTGATGCCTTATGGGATTACCGTACTGCGTTTAAGACCCCCACTGGAATGTCGCCTTATCGGCTTGTGTATGGAAAGGCATGTCATTTACCTGTTGAGTTAGAACATAGAGCTTATTGGGCTGTTAAGCAGCTAAATTTTTCACTTGACAAGGCAAGAGCCCATAGGAAACTCCATCTCAATGAGTTGGAAGAGATTCGTTTAGATGCTTACGATAGTGCGAAGGAGTATAAGAACAAAATGAAACTTGTGCATGATAAGAATATTTTAAGAAAGTCATTTTCTCCAGGTCAAAAAGTTCTTCTGTATGATACCCCCTTACATATTTTCCCTGGGAAGTTACGTTCTCGGTGGACGAGTCATTTTATTGTTCGCACTGTCTTTCCTCATGGAGATGTTAAGATCGAGACACCAGATGGTAGTATTTCTTCGAAGGTTAACGGTGAGAGATTGAAACCGTTTTTAGATCCCTTTCCTACAGGTGATGTTGAGGAGGTCCCTCTGGAGGACCCTGTTTACCTTTGATTGACCATCGAGGCGATTGTATGTTGTATATTAGTTTTTGATTTCTCTCTTCACCCAGGTACTATCTTTCCGACTTCTCTCTTTACTGATTCCTCATGTTACTTTTATTTTTGGCATTGCTCTTTCAATAGAAACACTAAGGACAATGTTAGATTTAAGTTTGGGGGTGGGGAAGAAACTTTTTGTTAGCTTTTAGTTGCAATAAATAAACTCCAAAGCCTAGAAATTAATGATTATTAAGGTTGGCACTAATCAATCTAAGTGGATGGGAACATCTTGGTTGTAGGATTTGAGGAACCAATCTGATTAGATGGAAACATCTAAAGAGTTTATTCATAAAAGCACAGAGCTCAGGTGTTAGAATTAAAAAAAACATGGTAGTTTCGTCATAACTCGTTGAATCCTAATCCCTTCTGTTTTTATTTCTTAAGTGATTTGGTGGGGCACACGAATCAAGTTGTTACCATTGCTAAGTGAAAAAGAGTGATTGAGATACCAAAAAAAAATTTTTTGAGACCAGACTATCAGACCAACCGGAATAAATTCAATAAAGTCGACCACTGGTGCCCTTGTATATGCCAGTTGTGTTGACCTAGAGTTAGGTTTATCGACCACTGGTCCCCTTGTATATGCCAGTTGTGCTGATATTAGTCAGACCGGTATCTCAATCCATTAGGATAGGATCATCTTGGCAAAGTCCTTCAGACAGATATGGGAAACACCGTTCACTTGAACCATCTATTTTTCTCTTTATCCATCTTATTAATCTTTCCATTTGATTGGTTAACTCCGGTTATGATGTCTAGAAACTATCTGAGTAGAGCTCTGTCACTTATATATGAATTATAGTATGCTGAGTGAAAACTCGTGTACAACAATTGGAATTTCGCATCAGGGTACTTCCTCCTATAGTCAATGATTGTATGCCAACCAAGGATATTCTTTAGTGCCTTCCAAGGTTCTGCGTAGATAGCTAGGGTATGGAGTAAAGGTTTTGTGTGTACACCTCTGGTAAACCCTCCGGAGACAACACTCCGCCGCTAGGGCCACCTAGCGTTTTAACGGCTTGCTGCACGTGCTTAGTGTAGTCATTTTATTTTTCTAGATTAGTTTTGCTCGAGGACTAGAAAATAATAAGTTTGGGGGTATTTGATAGACACATTTTTGTGTCTAATTTGTCCTCAATGTTCTGTATTGTTGGTACTCGATTTCGTACTTATTATGGTGTTTTTATGTTTGTGTAGGTGTTTTTGGAGAAATACACTTGTGTGGAATAAGTTGCTCAAAAAGTGCTATTTGGACCCCAGAGGACATTTGCTATACGAACCCCAGATTTGGCTAAGGGGCACCCAGGGTTATGCATATCCCAAATTCATCCTCAGCACCCAATTACTAAGGGGCACACTACCTGCTATTTGCACCCCCAGAGCGCCACCTTCTATTCGCACCCCCATATCTGTTAGGGGGAGGTCATCCCCTACCTTTTAAATTCTGGTTTTTGGCGGGAAAAATGCACAGTTTACTACCAGATTAGGGTTCGAGTTTTGGGCGTGTTTTAGGCGGATTCAATCGCTGAAACTTCTTGGTACGACTGTATTGGACTGAACAGAGATGGTATGTTCTCCAAAATCGAAACAGCTGGGCTAGATAATCCTCTTGAAGCTAAACAGGGGAGGATAGTTGTTCTCGGGTTTTTGAAGATGTTCTGTGGATAATCAATCATCGAAATTGATTGGGCTAGACTTATTCAACTTAAAAAGGACTGGTATGATGGGTTAACTCATCTGAATTGGGATGGATAATCGGATTTAAGGAAAACAGGGTTCACGGGTTTTTGGTCGTTCACCTGCGTATTCCCTGGAAGAGATTTGTGAGAGATTTTGTTTGATTTATTCGATTATATTGTTTGGTAATGACCTGTTTCAGTCAAACAGGGGTGGTACTTGTGTTAGTTTCCATTAAAAAGGGAGATTTCATGAAACAGGGCAAGCAAGTTATTCTCGGGATATTCCATGTTGTATCTGGCAAGTTTGCGTGAGGATGCAGCGTGCTATTCATCTTCAGAGAGGTGTTTTTACATATTTGGAGTGATTTTGCACATTCAGGCGCGTGAGAAATGGAAGAATCGGGAATTATTCCCTTAACAGGCCGTGAAGAATAATATGAGTTATGACGAGATTATTTGGAGTTATGAGGAATTATTCTTGATCCAAAGGTGTATAAATAGTCTTATGGAGTCACAGAATGGGTTACGGAGAGTTTGGGGGAGATTACAGAGCTGTGAAAGTCGAGTTGCAGAAGAATCACCATTTCTACTGCTGTGAAGAACACCAAGAACATTAGGCGCGCAACAGCAGTCGTTTCTCAACAGTGGAAACGACACACAGGCGAGGGTCGAGAATCAGCGAAAGTACTATGTTCTATCGTTCTTTTCAGTTTGTAACACTTATAACTTTTGCAAACTCGGTTTTTAGTAGTTTTTCTCCATTTCATCTTTGTAACACCCTTTGAGTAATAAAAACGAATTTTGAGTGTGTTTCCAACATGATGATGAGCTAATTCTCCCACAACCAAGGCAATGAGGAAGCTATTTACGCATGAATAATGGGTAACTATTTCATTTTCTCTAATTTTTAATTATAATTCACTCAATCACTGCTCTTGCAGAGTTTTTAAATGTTTACATAATTTTCTTAATTATTTGTGATTCAATTTGATAGATTATACTTTGTTTAATCAATTGATAGTCTATGCTTGGGGAATACAATTAATATTTGAGAATATGTTTGATTAATTGTGAATTAAGAAATAAGGGACTTAAAAGATAATTAGATTTTTAGATTATTTTCCATAATTTATTCATGTGTGATAGTGGAATCAGTGTCTTGGTTATTCCCAATAATCTTGAATTAAGTTTTGTTTGTTTTTAAATTTCATTAAATCTAAATTTTTTGCTTTCAAAAGTCTCAACGAACTTTTTACTACAACTCAATTTGAAATCACACCAGTAGTTATTGGATTGATTGATCTAACCAGGCAAAGAAGTTTATTAGATTAAACGGAAGAGCCTTTGTGTATGACTGGAGATATCTTTATTTTGGAAAGAATCAATAGAGTTGTTACCAAACAAATTAGTTGGTCCTTTGTTGTTTGGAATACGATCCAAACGAATTGTACCAGTGCGTGACCTTTGAAGTCGGAAGCGCATGGATACTGAGGAAACTAAGTGAACTAGGGGTAGTTGCTTGGTCTCAACTATACGAAGTTGGTGTAGATTTTGTATAGCGGCTTAATTCTGAGAGTATTCAATTCTGGACTAGGTCCTGGGGTTTTTTTGCACTTGTCGTTTTCCGCGTTAACAAAATCTTGCTGTGTGAATTACTTTTGTTTTTCACAATTATATTTGTATATATAATTTAAAGTAAATTACACTTTACGTTAACTCCGATAAACTTGATAATCCCATAGAGTTTGGTTAAGTCCAAACCTACTATAAAGTATCATACTTTGGTAGTCGTATTGTCTCGATCTCGTATCTATAGACAATTACACATAGTGTGAATACCGAAGTTGTTGTATTGTCTCGACTTTGTCCATATACGATCTTACTCGGTATGAGGACTTATAGGTTGAAACAAAAATATTATGGTGTATTTGGGTACTGATGCAGATGAGCAGGCTATAGCCTATTTGGAGGCTAAAAATCCAAGTGTCGTAATTTAGATCCTTAGGGGTCCATTTCAATGGGAAACAAGCCAAAGAACAGGACAAGGAATCTTCGATTGCCTTGGTCTTCAGAATTTAGCCAAATTCCATCGTTTAGGGCATCAAACATACGTTTTTGCTATTTTAGGAAAGTTTTTATTTTGTTAATAACTCTTTCGTTAGGAGTCTGTTTGGGCCGCCGTTTGAGGCGAATTGTTTTATTTTATGAGTACTTTCATTATTTTAGGTCGACCAAAATTTGCCAAAAATAGCAAATTAGGGTCTGAGTCGGTTTAGGGTTTTTTTCATCCTTTCTTGACTAGCAAGTTAGGGTTTTTCCCCAAGTCTATAAAAGAGTCCATCATAAATTGTTTAGGCCAACTTTTTTTTGGAATATATATCTTCTTTATCAAACTTTGTTCAAGTTTAATCGATTTTTATCTAAAGTTGGGAAACCGAAGTCTAGATATTAATCAACGTTCATAGTCGATATTCCTAGGAATATTTGAAGTCTGAACAACACTTCTCTTTTCTCTAG
The DNA here is from genome assembly GCF_003573695.1 of Papaver somniferum. Taxonomy (NCBI): domain Eukaryota; kingdom Viridiplantae; phylum Streptophyta; class Magnoliopsida; order Ranunculales; family Papaveraceae; genus Papaver; species Papaver somniferum. The sequence goes on from NC_039361.1 coordinate 67,987,153, forward strand.
TTTCTCTAATATCCTCTGCATCAGTTGGCATCAGAGCCAGTTCGATTCCAGGGTTAGTAATATGCCAAGGTTACCAGTTGGTCGAGGTCGTGGTCGAGGTCGTGTTCGAGGCCAAGAAGTTGATCCAATTGATTATAATACGATGAAGGAAGAATTATTGAATGAAATCCGAGTGATGATGGGTCAGAATAACATTCATCATGAAGAAGGAGACGAGGAAGAAGGGGATAATACCGACGAAGAAGGGGATTATACCAACCCTTTTGGTAGAGGACGCCGTGAAGGTAGGATAATCCAACGTGACGATTCTGAGCGCTGGAAGGCCGGAATAAAAGTGGAGGTTCCAGAATTCTATGGAGGTTTAGAACCGGAGGAGTTTCTTTCGTGGTTGAACACAGCTGAGGAAGTATTGGAATTTAAGGATGTACCATATAACAAACGAGTTCAGCTGGTAGCAACTATGTTTCGGGGAAGAGCTAATTCGTGGTGGCAACAACACAAACTACAACGCTCTCGTAAACGGAAGCAGAAGTTAGTCTCGTGGGAGAAGATGAAGAAACATATGAGAGCAGAATTTTTACCACACAACTATATCAGCTTGATGTACCAACAACTACAAAACCTACGCAAGGGAACACGTTCTATAGACGAGTACACGAAGGAATTTTATCGATTACTTTCTCTTAACGATTTGTCGGAGTCAGATGAGCAAAGAGTCGCACGTTATGTAGGTGGTCTTCCTCAGCAATATCAGGATACACTTAACATGTTTGACTGTTGTTCTATATCGGATGCACATCATAGAGCAAGGCAGGTAGAGAAACAAGTGGGGCGTAGAAGTTCAAATTGGGGTAACAATGTAGCATCTTCCCCAACAAGTAATCGTAGTACATCAACAACTAGTACTGTTAACAAACCTAATTCGGTTTCGAACCCAAGTAAAACTCCAATCAGCTATTTTGGAGGCAAGTGTAATAAGTGCGGTGAAACTGCGCACAAAGGCACTGACTGTCGCAAAGTAGAACGTGTGAACAAGGTTCTTTTCAATGAAGACAATCGTGAAGAAGATGATTGGGTACCTGAATATGATGAGGATCCAGAGGATGACTCTGAACCTAGTGATGAAGTAGTTACAGGAGATACATGAGTGAACTTTGTAGCAAGAAGAAGTTTTCTCACTCCACGTACAGATGAGGACGACAACTGGTTACGTAATAATATATTCCAGACGACATGTACGATCGAGGGAAAAGTTTGTCGTTTATTTATTGATCCTGGAAGTTGCGAGAATATTATTGACGAAGAGGTCGTGAAACGGTTTAGGCTGGAAACCAAGGCACATCCGCATCCATATAAACTTTCTTGGCTTAAGAAAGGGAACGAGGTGAAAGTAAACAAACGTTGCTTGGTTTCTTTTTCGATTGGTAACAAATATAAAGATAAAATATGGCGTGACATTACTAGTATGGATGCTTGTCACTTGTTGTTGGGTCGACCATGGGAGTTTGACAGGAAAACTAGTCATGACGGGCATAAAAATACCTACAGCTTTTTATGGAACGACGTACGTATAGTACTTGTACCCATCAAAGAAATTGCACCTAAACCATCTACCGGACAAACTACCAATCTCTTGTCGTTTAAGCAGTTTGAAGTTGAGGCAGAAGATGCAGGAGAACTGTATGTGTTGATTAGCAAATACCAACAGCCGGATGAAAGTAGTATCCCTATTGCAGCTCAACCTTTAATTAAGGAATTTATTGATGTTTTCCCTAACGAGTTGCCAGATGAGCTACCACCTCTCCGGGATATACAACACCATATTGATCTCATCCCTGGATCAAGCTTGCCAAACAAAGCGCATTATAGAATGAGTCCTAAGGAGCATGAAGAACTTCGTCGTCAAGTGGAAGAGTTGTTACAGAAAGGTTTGATCCGACAGAGCCTAAGTCCTTGTGTTGTACCGGCCTTGTTGATTCCAAAGAAAGATGGAACATGGAGAATGTGTGTTGACAGTCGAGCCATCAACAAAATCACAGTAAAATACCGTTTTCCAATTCCTAGATTGGATGACCTGCTAGATCAGTTGTGTGGAGCGAAGGTGTTTAGCAAACTCGACTTGAAGAGTGGGTACCATCAGATCAGAATTCGAGAAGGTGATGAGTGGAAAACAACTTTTAAGACTCGAGAAGGGTTATATGAGTGGATGGTTATGCCGTTTGGATTGTCCAATGCGCCTAGTACATTCATGCGTATAATGAATCAAGTTCTCAGGCCCTTTATCGGTACTTTTGTGGTCGTTTATTTCGACGATATTCTTATTTATAGTGTTGATATGAACATGCATTTTCAACATCTTCGAGAAGTGCTTTCAACTCTACGTCGGGAAAAATTATTTGCAGCCATCAAGAAGTGTTCATTCATGACTGACCAAATTCTATTTCTCGGCTATGTCGTAACCAAGGATGGAATAAAGGTAGATGACTCCAAGGTTGAAGCTGTAAGAAATTGGACCACACCCACTACACTGCACGAGGTAAGGAGTTTTCATGGTTTCGCTTCTTTTTACCGGCGTTTTATTCATCACTTCAGCACCATTATGGCACCCATTACTGAATGCATGAAAGTAGGAAAGTTCTCATGGTCTGAGGAAGCTGACAAAGCCTTTGAAGCAGTCAAGACAAAACTAATAACCGCACCACTATTGGTGTTACCTGATTTCAGCAAGCCATTTGAATTACACTGTGATGCATCGAAGGTGGGAATTGGAGCTGTTTTGAGTCAGGAAGGACGACCTGTAGCATATTTTAGTGAGAAGTTGAATGGTGCTAAGACCAACTACAGTACTTATGATGTGAAGTTTTATGCCATAGTTCAAGCCTTGAAGCATTGGCGACACTATCTAATTCATAACGAATTTATTATGTTTTCTGACCATGATTCTTTAAGGCATATCAATAGGCAAGAGAAGCTTTCATCTAGACATGGTAAGTGGGCTTCTTATTTGCAAGAGTTCACTTTTGTACTGAAGCACAAAGCTGGGTCGCAGAATCAAGTTGCTGATGCTTTAAGCCGTCGAAGTATGTTACTCAACACCATGCGAACTGAGGTAATAGATTTTGATTCGTATTCTGAACATATTCTAACCGATCCACACTTTGTGGAGATTGTGGATAATATCAGTCTAGGAAAACGAAGTGATTACCTTATGCATGAAGGATTTCTCTTTAAAGGTAACCAATTGTGTATCCCCGATTCTAGTCTTCGATTGAAGATTATTAAGGAGTTACATGACGAGGGGCACATGGGTAGAGATAAAACTTTCCAGCTTGTTTCAAAATCATATTACTTGCCAACAATGAGGCGTGAAGTTGCTAAATTCGTGGACAGATGTCGAATCTGTCAAGTTTCAAAAGGAAAAGCAACCAATGCAGGGTTATATATACCACTAAAAGTTCCAAGCCAACCATGGTCAGATTTGAGCATGGATTTCGTATTGGGTTTACCTCGAACTCAGAGGGGTCATGATTCAGTATTTGTTGTTGTCGACCGTTTTTCAAAAATGTCTCACTTTATTGCTTGCAAGAAGACTACTAATGCACTGAAGGTAGCTGAATTTTTCTTCCAAGAAGTGTATCGTCTACATGGATTGCCCTGTTCAATAGTCAGTGATCGAGACACAAGATTCCTTAGTTATTTCTGGAAAACCTTGTGGAAATTGGCTAATACAAGACTTAATTTCAGTAGTGCGTATCATCCTCAAAGTGATGGCCAAACAGAAGTTGTGAATCGTTCTTTGGGTGATATACTACGGTGTATGGTTGGAGACAATCCGAAAAGTTGGGACCAGAAACTTTGCCAAGCTGAATTTGCATTTAATCGTTCAGTCAACCGTAGCCTGGGTATGAGTCCGTTCGAGGTTGTTTATGGATACAATCCACGAGCACCAATAGATTTAGCTCGTGTTCCTGATTTGAAGAGAATTGAAGTTCATGCTGAAGAACGTATCCAACAGCTACAGCAAGTTCACAAGTTGGCCGAAGAACAGTTGCTTCGAGCTAATGAAAGGTACAAGGAGGCGGCAGATAAGAAACGCAGAGTTGTCGAGTTTGACGTAGAGGATTTTGTCTGGGCATAATTGACAAAGGATCGTTTTCCAGTTGGCGAGTACAACAAACTGAAGGCGCGCAAGATTGGTCCCTTGGAAATTGTCGCAAAGATTAATTCCAATGCATACAAGTTGAAGCTTCCAAGTCACATCCGTACTTCTGATGTTTTTAATGTCAAACACTTAGTGCCTTTTTGTGGTGATAATTCTGATGCTGATACGACAAATTCGAGGGCGAATTTCTCCCAACCCCGAGAGAATGATGCAGATGAGCAGGCTATAGCCTATTTGGAGGCTAAAAATCCAAGTGTCGTAATTTAGATCCTTAGGGGTCCATTTCGATGGGAAACAAGCCAAAGAACATGACAAGGAATCTTTGATTGCCTTGGTCTTCAGAATTTAGCCAAATTCCATCGTTTAGGGCATCAAACATACGTTTTTGCTATTTTAGGAAAGTTTTTATTTTGTTAATAACTCTTTCGTTAGGAGTCTGTTTGGGCCGCCGTTTGAGGCGAATTGTTTTATTTTATGAGTACTTTCATTATTTTAGGTCGACCAAAATTTGCCAAAAATAGCAAATTAGGGTCTGAGTCGGTTTAGGGGGTTTTTTCATCCTTTCTTGACTAGCAAGTTAGGGTTTTTCCCCAAGTCTATAAAAGAGTCCATCATAAATTGTTTAGGCCAACTTTTTTTTGGAATATATATCTTCTTTATCAAACTTTGTTCAAGTTTAATCGATTTTTATCTAAAGTTGGGAAACCGAAGTCTAGATATTAATCAACGTTCATAGTCGATATTCCTAGGAATATTTGAAGTCTGAACAACACTTTTCTTTTCTCTAGTTTCTCTAATATCCGCTGCATCAGGTACCCTTGTTTTTTCACACTTGGATTCCATTTTCTGAACTTAGATCTCCCAGAATTACTTTCATTATCAGTAGAAGGGTTGATATTCGTAGTGTTGTTAGACACTTTGTTATGAAAGTTTTTGTGCTTATGGAATTTTCGTGAGGAATCACTCAGATTATTTCTTCCATAAGTTTCCCGGTTTTCTGCACAGTTAAAATCTATTACAGTCAGGTTTTTTAATTCTTTAATTGCAAAGTTAAGCAGTTTCTGAAGATCAACAATCAGTTTCTTTCTAGAATAACAATTCAGAGCAATATGATTTTTCTATCCGCAGTAAGAGTAGATTCGTGGAATAGAAACTTTTATTGTGTTGTCTCTACTAACAGCTTCTTTAGATGCTGGCAAACGTTTCTTACCAGAAATATTTTCGGAAGTAAATTTCTCAATCCTAGGTAATGTCACGGGGACAATAATATCAGACAATGAGGTAATTTTACTTCTTAAAACAGAGTTTTCTTCTTTCAGATGAATACATTCTTCCTGAGCTAATAGGAGATCTGCAACAAGTTTCTCTTTTTCAACACGAAGGCAGTCCAAGTCTAATAAGTGAGTAAGCATTCTTCTCTTATTATAATTTCTATGACAGAATTTTCAAGCATACTAATATTTTTATTCCGAAAAGTAGTTTCTTGAGAAAAAATTTGCATATCGTCAGTTAAAGTTTTAATATAACCAGAGAGTTTTCTTCTATACCTGCACAATAAAAAACTATCAACATAAAATAAAAACTTATTATTGATAGTTGTAAATAGACTTTATACAAAAATTGAAATAGATCAACAATTGATAGTCTATTATAAGATTAAGTACAATAGCATCTAACTTAATCTTTAGAGGTGCTCTGGTTATTCAGCGAAGTTTCTTCAGTGTTCAAGCTCTTGAAACATGTCTCGAGAGACTTGTCAGCAACCATCTCTTGTTTTTCAACTTTTTAAACTTTTTCTTTCATCCGTGGAGGATCTGCAATCATCATGTCTTTCAGCCAGTCTTGATGCCGAATCGATATGATGAGATTGGTTCTTAGATCTTCGAAACTAGTGATGAAATCAACCATATGATCAGTAGGAATCCATTTGGTTACTTTCGGATCTTGAAAATAAAAGGAAAGTAGGCAAGACTCTTTTTGAGATCCTTTAGGACTATCTGAATCTTTAATCAAACATATTTTTCGAGACTGTCTTCTTCTTCTTTTATGTATTTATCCCTTGGCAATTCTAAACCTTTTGAGCTTCCTCCTTGTTTGCCTTAGTAATACTACGATCTAGTGGAGGCATTCTTAAAGACTTAAGTAGGGATTCACAAGGGTTTCTCAATACTTATAAGAGGAAAATTCTCTTAAGTTATTAAGAAAATAATTTTCGGACCAAAAATAATATAAGAGTTTTCTCAAAAATATTCAAAAAGATTTGCATATTTTTCTTGAATTTTTTTGAAGATAAGACCTTTGTCCGAAAATCTCAAAATAAGGAAGAAGGTATTTTTCCATAGGGTAATGATTCTTGAAATCGAAGTTTGTAAATAAAACCCTAATTACCGAAAATCAGTATTAACATGAACTTAGATATCATGGACTTGCAGTTGCCAGTTAAAACACCTGATACACTTTTCTGATATATACAAACATAATAGTTGTACTCTCATTTGATGTGCTTCCCCATCTCATTCAAACCGAGCACAAAACAAATGAGAACCTTTGTTCATGTTTTCCTTTGAGGATTTCTTCCCAAAACCACTCATTCTTTTACTTTGATCTTTTATTGAGATGCTACGGGTAGGATCATCAGCAATAAATGATTTGATATACAGACATATTGAGAACTTTAAGATCTCGTTTTTATTCTGTCAATGAGCTTTTCATAAGATTTTCCCATTCTAAGGATTTTCTTATGACAGAGCTCAGTTCTTTCATCAGATGTTACAGGATTTTTTGGAACCCATTTCTGATTGATTTTCTTATTGGCAGATATTTTCTCTTTACCTTTCTTCTGGATACTTTCCAAGGGCGATGACCCTTCATGTATATCATGGAGATTTCGACATGAGTGTATAGGAATCTTTTTGATGAAGTGATTGTCAACTCCCTTTTCATGATCTTTAGAGTTGATGGGATCTGTATGAGACTTGGATACTTTGTCTACTGCAAAATGATCTTTCAGATCTTTAAGTCAAGATACTTTTTTTTTACAGTTTCACAAGAGTATTTTGGAGTAGCACCAGTTTCTTGTCAACCGAATGAAACTTATATTCTTTATGATATTTCCTTTGAGATTGATTCTTACTATCCTTTGAATCATAAATCAGATGATCAATAACAACATGAGTCGATACAGGAATCCCACGATTTTCTTCCCACTTGATGATTCTAATAGGTGATAAACCTTTAATGAGAGAATTATGATTTGTTTCAGATGTGATTGAACTAGGTTTATTATCACACTCTGATAAAATCGTGCAAGGAATTTTTATTTTTTCATCATAAAAGATTAAAACAGATTCATTAGTCGATGTCTTATCTTGTAATCCCTGTTCCTAAGTGAGGAATTTATCAAGAACTTCTACATAGATAGAAAGAGACATGTTCTTTTCAACTAAATTACTTAGTTGCATATCCATCATTATGATCTCTTGTATAAGAGTATTAGCTTATGTTTTCAATTTCAGAACCTCGGTGGATCGAAAACTAATTGGCTTTAGGAGTTTTGCCAACTCTTTTTCAACATCTTTTTGACATCAGAATCAGACATATAATATATACTAGGAGTAATCTTATCTCTAAAGTCAAGAGATGAACATGTACTAACATATGCAACTTATGAGTTTTCATAATCTTGTGATACACTAACGGAATCATCTTTAGGTTCTTCCTTAACCATTTTTAGATTCAAGTCTTACAGGTTGGATCGTACCAAACATAGATTGTTAGATCTTTTCGTGTTTGCCTGCTCTGATATCAATTGAAATGACAAGGGTACCAAGTACACCACAATCTTTTCGATATCAACCTATAAGTATGATACCTTGTGTGACCTAATATAGACAGAGACTGTCAAGATTATAGCAAACCACAATACACTTGGTATATAATACAAGTCCAAAACCGAATCTTAAACTATATGGATCAACCCAAGTGTTTGGATTAACGTACAAGTGCAGTTACTTTAATTATAACTTAAATGATTATGATGCGAAAAGTAAATTAAAATCACTCAACAAGATTTTGTTAACGAGAAAACCGCAAATGCAGAAAAACCCCGGGACCTAGTCCAATTTTGAACACTCTCGGAATTAAGTCGTTATACAAAGAATACTACCAACTTCGTGTAGTTGAGACCAAGTAAAGTACCCCTAGTTACCTAGTTACCTAAGTATACATGCGCCTACAAACAATCTGGCCAACGCACGCGAATCCTAAGATAGAGTTTACTATCTTAAGTTGCTTCAGCCGCTGTGAAGACTTCAAGCACTCAACTCCTTTTGATCGTCTTCCAAACAATAAAAGACTAATCTGTTTCGTAACCGCTCTTCTTATTAGAATAAATAAATCAAAGATATTATAGTTGAGTTCACAAAGGCTCTTCCGTTTAAACTAATAAACTCTTTCGTTAGGTAAGATATCATATATAGGTATACAAACTGCCAGATTTTAACACTGAATAATACCACCAGATGATTGTTTTCCAATCTAATACTATTAGCAATAAAAAGTCTATCAAAGATAAACCAGATCTGGTCAGATCCCAACCGATCAAGTGCAAATCACAAAGATACGAAATCAATAAGAAATCTTCTTGTCTTCAAATCTTCAATCTTCTTTTATACCTGCACAACCAAACTTGATTCCAACTTATGATCGGTCACGCACATAACAAAGTATGTTAACAATGGATGATCACAATTTAATGTCAGATCTAAAGACAGATCTGAACTACCACTAATCTCTTGATCTAGATTGAATGACCTTATGCCAGAAGAGAAAGATCTCAAGAATAATCAAACTAGGTGCAATCCAGAGTTAATAAACGTTAGTCAATCAAATCAATAATTGAAAACTAAAATAACAATGCAATTCTAGTTTCCCACCAACGGTACTAGTATGCTTAATTCTTGATCATGAGGTGGATCATCAGAGGAAAGTGGTACTTCTAAGGAAAACGAAGATCCAAGATAACATGTAGGCTAGAGTCCATTGTGTCATTGATTAAGAGGTGGATCATCGGAGGAAAGTAATACCGTTGGGGTATTATTGAACGACGAAGATGAAAATCGTTGATGTACAACATTCGAGGAAATGCATAAAATGTATCGATGGGACCCACACAAAAACTCTATAAATACCCAATTCCCTCAATGGACAAGGGATGGACAATTTTGGAAAAAGAATAAGTATTTATGAGAGAGAGAAAAAAAGTACCAGCTGAAAGCTACCATTGTGAATCCTCACCTTTCTCTTACTCAAAGTCATTCGAATACAACTTTGAATTAGCTCAACACCATAGTGAAAACCTCTCAGTACCCCGCGGATATAGGCCTTTATATTGAACCACGTAAATCGTTGTGTCATTTACTTTATCGCTTTTACATTTATATTCGTCATGTCACTGCTTTATTTTACCTTCGCTTTGCTTATATTGCATGTATGATCGTACATCCTATGCTTGAACGTTTACTTACCTCGTCCATGTTTGCATACTGTTCATTAGACTTAAGTTACTACGAATACTGATTCTGACACTTGATCTGTATCGTGATCTGAGTGTTCACAATGACATATGCCAAATCACATCAATGGATACAATAACAAAAGGGTTTTTATGCAGAGAGTTATATTCCAAATCACATGTGATAGCATCAATTGGATATTCAGAAGTGTAAGCCATAAATCTAATCAAGAAGGTCAACAGTTGAAGTCCTAACAATGAACTACACCTCCATATAACCCAAGAGATAAAAGATGATGCGACTGGTGTTATCAATAGAAACCTCGAAACCAAAACACGCCCTACAGAAACCAATTTAAGTACGACTGGTCAACAGTTTAAGTATTGTGTTTGATCAACCCTCGAAAGAGAAGATTGAACAAATCCCTCTCAGTATTGTACCCTCTAGAGATAGAAGGGTGTGGACACCATCCAAGGATGGTAACTTCAATACTAAATATGCCTATTATGCCCTAAATGTTAGTGGAGACAAATCCGATTCGGACTTATGGATGGTCGTGTAGAAGTGTAAATTACCTGCAAGAATTCAACTATTTGTTTGAAAAGCTTTGAAAGAAGCTATTTCGGTCAGTAAAATTCTTCACCAACTCATCCACATATCTGATTATAGTTTTCCAAGATGCAAGCTTAAATATGAAATAATTATGCATACCCTAGTAACTTATGATGCGTGTCGTGAGTGCAATTAAATTAATAATCTTATTTCCACACAATTAACTTGTAATATAATGGAAGTAAGGATCGTTCCCACGAAGAGAAGTGAGTTTTAGTTATCAAAGTGTCACAAAAGGAGGGTTTTCTTTTTAGACTGTGAACAAAGTAAATAATTAAAGCAAATAAAATTGTATTGTAATCAATAGAGAGAGATATGATCGAGGAATCCTTCTTCGTTAATAAACCGTCAATGAGTTAATATATTCATCTATTCGTCATTAGTCATATATTATCAACAACCGTAAAAAAGCATCTAGAGCAGTGATATTCTCTAAAGTCCTTTGGTCACTGGGTACCGAAGCGCTCGAATATCAGATTTTATTCGTCCAAACCACCAAGTAGTAGCGCACTCAAGGTGTAGATTGGTCGAATGTTTTATGTTTTGTGACTTAGGTTAATCCTAGTTGTTAGACTATTAGCACAAGGTCCACTTTCTAGTGTTGTTTCTACACGTGATTGCTCCACAGAATCCCTCTGCAAGGTTTCACGTTCTACTTGTGTAAGGGTTATTCAACAATTACACGGATATCCTAACCTTTACTAGCTTTAGATTAATCAATAAACTAATTTAGTTGGCCACCTAGAACAATAAATCAATCAATCATAATATTTATTCTCAGTAGAAACAAACGATAATCATGTGAAGAAATCAAAATAGATTCATATATTAAATCAAATCAAGTTTACAACTTAGAATTCATCTTCAATCAATAGGTGTTTAGCTACTCATAGATGTAGAAAGATCCATGATATACCTATGAGAAAAGTAAAGAGATAACATTACGATTGAGAATCGCTCCGTGTGATGTTTCTTCTCTCCAAGCCTTACAATTTCGTGACATAATCATGTGATATGATTTCACATAACCTAATACCTTTTTTATAGGTTTACATTACTTGGTATTCACATATTGGGTTCAGAGAACCCGACCCAAAATAACGAAATAACATTCTCAAACGTGCCCTTAGGCCTTCCAAGGAGTTTATACACGTTTTCCTACTTGCTAGGTATGCGTACCCGTACGCGTACCTCAAATTCCAGCAGAAATTTTCGGAACTAGGGTATGCGTACCCGTACGCGTACCCTAGTGTCTTCGGTATTCAATAAAAACTCGCTTTGGCCACAACTTCTTCGTCCGAACTCGGAATGACCTCATTATTTTTGCATTATTTTTATCTTTCAATTATATTCAATATGGTGATGATAAATCCTTAATTTGATTGAGTTAAGATCCGTCTTTGGCTCGTCTCTTAATTTTGAGCGTTTTGCTCCTTTTCGTCGCACTTCTTCCACTTCTCTTGGACTTGGGCACTTGAATACTTGGAATACTTCTATTCTTAGATATTTTTAGCACTTTGTACCTCCTTTTTGGATGATTCACCTATTAGAGACAAATAAGAGAAAACAAGAGTAATAATATGAATACATGCAAGAATAATAGCTAAAACAAGTATGGAATAGACACTAAAATCATATGAATTATGCACTTATCAACTTACAATTGTCTTGCTAGAGTTTGGCAACTTGGAAATGTATAAAATAATCAATTTCGAAATTTTACCTTCCACCAGTGGGTTAGATTTTGGCTTCAACTCCATCCTTATAAAGATGCGTCTGATATAGCCGATAACTTCCAAGTGATTGACTGCTTGATGTGCTCTATCTGGACAAATAGAAATGATTTAGTCCACAAAGAGAAATCATAAGAACCAGTTATTGTTCTAACAAGAGAAAAATCAGTGATGCCGAGCTTTATCAAAATCCCATCATTACGTAGCATATTTGCAATCTCTTTGCTTCAACCAGCTTCATCTTGGGTGGTTCCACCTAAAGATTGGACCAGGATAAATACAGACGGTGCTTGGAACCCAAATTCTCCAATTGGAGGAATGGGTTTCATTCTTATAGATTACCATAAATTTGTTTACGTCAACTTACTTGGCATGTTTCTCTGCAGAAGAAGCAGAGACTCGTGCAATCAGAGATTCTTCGATGGTGGCTTAGGCGAAAAGACTTGACCAAATCATCGTTGAGAGTGACGCCTTATCAATCTTGGAGAAAATAAACAAGAAGACCTTCATGGGAGATTATAGAACTCATTGCATGTTACAAGATGTTAAAGCACTAATTCATAAGTTTAGATTTATCTCTTTTGTATCTGTTAACCGTGTTGCAGATGGAGTTGCTCACGATCTGGATAAATGGGGTAAAACAAATGTCATCCATATGGCTTGGTCTGTACCCCCTATTTGGCTCCTACCATCTTTATCTAAGGACCATAGGACTGATTCATTGTAGTCCTAGTATCGCATTTTAGATGAGAAACATAATCTGAATCCCATGTCCATGCTTTTAGTTGACTTCAGAAATGCTTTTAACCTAGTTGATAGATCGACCATGTTAAGAGCAGTAAGAACTAAATGCCGTAGCATTTCGAGATGGGTTGAGTTTTGTTATGCGTCCCCTGCTAGATTGTATTATGGCTCTTCTACGTTGTCTTCAGCGCAAGGTATACAACAAGGAGATTCTCTGGGTTCTCTCTTTTTCTCTTTGACTTTGCACCCCATAGTGTTGAAAATTTCTCAGCAATGCAAATTTGACTTGCAGGCCTGGTATTTAGATGATGGTACCATCATGGGCGATACACTGATGGTTTCTCGGGCCTTCCACATTATCAAGAATGAAGGAGCTATTCTAGGGCTTGATATTAACATTCAGAAAACTGAAATCTTTCGGCCATCTATTGATGTGAGGCATACTCAGGTTGGTGTTTTCCCCGCTAACATAGGTAGACCATCCGTGGGTATTAAACTTCTTGGTGGTCCTGTGAGTTTGGATGCTTTTTTTTTCATTCATCTTGTTTGTGACATAGTACACAAGACTACTCAGTTAATGGATGCAGTTCATAGGTTACATGATCCACATAGTGAAATGTTATTGCTTCACAACTACGCGGGTGTTTCTAAACTTTACTTTACTTTGTGCACTAGGGAACCTTGTTACGTGAAGGATTCTCAGGTTATGTTTGATAAATATCTTTCCAATTATATGAGGAAATTGGTGATTGGTGATGGTCCAGGATATGGTTTGTTACAACAGAGGGTTGTTTCCTTACCCATTAGAGATGGTGGCCTAGGTATCTATTCCATGTTTGACACCATGCAATACTGTTACTTAGCATCTTGTTCTCAAACTTTACAATTGCGGGAGACCATCCTATAAGGTTCGGACATTCCATTTAAAGGCTTAGTATATCAGAATGCTTTTTACAATTTTCTTTAGGTTAGTGGTATTTCTTCGTCAAAAATTTACAATCTCATTACTACCCCTACCCTATGCATAATTTGGCAGCTCAATATTTTGTAGTTGTGACTAGGGACATTCCCTCTCGTTTTGGTATTTCTAGAAGGGATTTAGCACTTTGGAAGTGTAACAAAATTATATATGCACAAGATTATCTTCTTGATATTCCTACTGATGGTTTGGGGCAGAAGATTGAGCCACGTCAGTTTAATGACGTGCTTATCTACAGACTCGGTATCCCCTTGTTTGCTGCCAACAGTTCTTGTATTTGCTGCAATAGAGACATGGATGTTTATGGGGATCACACGCTTCATTGTTCTAGTGAGGTTGGTCTTAAGTTTCGTCATGATCTTGTTAGAGATACTTTTACGGATATTTGTTATCGTGCTGGTACCTTCTAAAATTGAAGCAACTTTGGGGTTCCTTTTTCGTAATGGTGGTGATGCTAGGACGACAGATATCTTGGTCTACAATTGGGAGGACGGGCTTGTTTTGATGTGACTGGGTTTCTCCTTTTGCTGGGGGTGGTGTGCAAGCCTTTACCTTGCCTTGGCTAAAGATATTGAGAGCAAACGATTCAAATATCTTGATGTATGTAATGCTAATGGTTGTACTTTTAGTACCCTAACTTTTACTACCTTGGGTGAACTTGGTATTGAAACTATCGAGTTTTTGAAAAGGTTGATGTCCTATTGTTTGAGGGTGAAAACAGTTTCTGCTGGTTTCGGTAATTTCGTGTGATGTGGGTGAGAAACAAATATAAACCCTAAACAATGTACTTCAAGGGAGTACTTTAGATTCGAGAGATCAATCTGTACAAGTCCGGCCTAAACCAAGAAATGGTCGTTCCATACTTGCTTCGGTCACAAGTGGAGAAAAAGGGTTGGTTTTGGGGAGGGAAGCGAAGAGAGTGTTGAGACCAGAATAGTTGATTCTGGAAGAGTAGTTGTTTTGTGACTTGTATCAGAAAGTGGGAAGCTAACAGATGGGAAAGATAGCAAACGTTTTCTGAGTGTTGTATGCTCCTGACCAAAACTTGTTGTTCGGTGGAAATAGGTAATGCCTATTTATACAAGTCGAAGTGAAACGTACTCTGGTCTCATTAAGAAATGGAAAACGGGTGAGTAAATGGTAGGAGGTGGTAACCGGTAACGCTTGGAATTGATGTTCCATAAAAGAAAGCGTTTCACCATTACTCCCTGTATTTACTAACCGCCTCATCCTTATAACACTTTCTTATAACGAGTGTAGTGTACGCCGCACGTTGTAAACCGCCAAACCAATACCCAATGAGCATCCCCCAGTTTGTGACATGTGTTGATGTCTCGAGTGTTTTTGTGGAAAACATGTAGCATGTTGTTGTTGTCTGGCAAGTTGAGCTTGGGAGACTTGTAGGCTCGGTGGTGACCTTCAACGGTCGAGATTTTGCATCTTAAGAGGAAGGTAGCCGTTGATTATTGCAACCTTTCGTTTGGTAGCCAGTGGCATGAAAGTATGATCAGTATGGCTTTAGTATGGCCCAGTTTAGGCGCGGCCAAAAGTTAGGGTTTTGGCTTTGTTTAGGCGCGACCAAACTAGGGCCAAATGTTGCCATGCGTTGATCGTCGCACGCCTTCATTTTGGTAGCCGCATAGGGAAGGCCGACATGGTGGGGAAAAGGCCAATGGCGCGGATGGCTTGGAATAATGGGGCCCAGGGTTTGGTACGGACGGCTTGGCATGGTGGGGCCAAGGCAAGGTGCGGTTGGCTTTGCATGGATGGGCCAAGGGTTTGGCATTCCATTAGCGTATGGTGCGGCTAGCATGGTTGGGGCCAAGGCAAGGCGCAGTTGGCTTGGCATGGTGGGGCCAAAGGTTTGGCATGCCATTGGCGCATGGTGCGGATAGCATGGTTGGGGACAAGGAAAGGTGCGGTTGGCTTGGCATGGTAGGGCCAAGGGTTTTGGCATGCCATTGGAGAATGGTGCGACTAGCATGGTTGGCATGCCTTGGCGCGGTAGACGTGGCTGGCATGGTTTGCCATTGGCAAAGTGGTGCGGCTGGAAGAGTTGGCATGCCTTGGCGCGGAGATGTGGTTGGCATGGTTTGTCATTAGCATAGTGGTGCGGTTGGCATGGTTGGCATGCCTTGGCGCGGAGATGTGGCTGGCATGGTTTGCCATTGGCACAGTGGTGTGGCTGGCATGGTTGTCATGCCTTGGCGCGGAGATGTGGCTGGCATGGTTTGCCATTGGCACAGTGGTGCGGCTGGCATGGTTGGCATGCCTTGGCGCGGTAGCATGAGAATTAGGGTTTGGTATGTACGAAGATGATGTCGGTCAATACTAAGGGTTCTGCCGTGGAACATGACACATGTATATAAAAAAAAGGTAACCTGGTAATTCTTACGTAGGTATGTTGAATGATTCAATAAATGTGTTAGTGGTTGTATTGACGTCATGTCAGATGTAAGGTTTTACGATTTTAACCCTAAGCTAAAAACCACCATTAACATTAAGTCCCCTGCTTAGCTCGGAACAGGAGCATTGTTGCGAGGTAAGCGTAAGATGGTGACAGGCCAGGACAAAATCGAAATGGCAAGTCATGAAAAGATGGTCAGGAAGACCCGACTAACCTTTTTCGATAGGTAAGCAGAATTCGTGATTCTTGTGTTGGCGGCCTTGCGTAAATTCTACTCGTGGTGTTGCTGGCTAGACCTTGAAATGGTAGAGGTGGTTGCTGGTTGAGATGCAAACTTTTGGTTTGGCTTGGTCACGCGTCATCTTGGCAGGGCTAGGGAACGCGGAGGTGCTGGATTAGCGAGTTGTCGGTATTGGTGCGGCTTGAGCGGAGCCTCTGGCGTTGGTCGGCTTGGAACGGGAGCCGCATGTATTAGTCGTCTTGGAATTGGAGCCGCATGCCTTGGGAGGCTTGGAATGGGATCCGCAGGCATTGTTCGGATTGGAATGGGAGCCGCAGGCGTTGGTCGGCTTGGAATGGGAGCCGTCAGCATTGGTCATCTTGAAATGGAGCTGCTTGCGTTGCTCGGCTTGGAGTGGAGCTAGCTTGAGATCCTTATAAGGATGACGACTGGCTTCAGTTACGTGGAAGGATGACGACCGACTTCAGTTTCATGGGATGATGGCAACTTTGTCTGAATTAGGGTTTGGCATGCCGAAACCCTAATTAGCACCCTTTACTAGAATCGTTGTAGAATTCTCGTACGAACTCGGATTTTGACGGTTCACCCCTCCATTCTGAACGGAAAATAATTTCCTATCTCCCCTCGTGGGAATTTTTAGGTTTTGAGCTCGTTCGGGAGTGGAAACAGCTCGACAGTAAGATTCAGGAAGAATTGCGGGCCCATGAAATGATGGCAGCTTGCTTTAGTTCCGTGGGAAGATGATGACTTTCTTTGGGAAGATAACAACTTGCTTCAGTTATCTGGGAAGGTGACGACTAGCTTCGGGAAGGTAACAACTTGCTTCAGTTCCCTGGGAAGGTGACGACATGCTTCGGGAAGGTAACAACTTGCTTCAGTTCCCTGGGAAGGTGACGACTGGCTTCAAGAAGATAACAACTTGCTTTAGTTCCCTGGGAAGGTGACGACTGGATTCGGGAAGGTAACAACTTGCTTCAGATTTTAGCATGCCGCAACCCTAATTAGCGCCCATTACTAGAATCGTTGTAGAATTCTCGTACGAACTCGGATTTTGACGGTCCGACCATATATTCTGAACGGAAAATAATTTCCTATCTCCCTTCGCGGGAATATTTAGGTTTTGAGCTCGTTCGGAAGGTGAAAACAGCTCGACAGTAAAATTCAGGAAGAACTCAGGAGGGATGTTGCGGGAACGAGGTGGCATAGTCGCACTCAGTCATCCGTTTCATGGAGTAAGAAGGAATCTTTATTTTGTTCAAACTCTAGAAACTCCGCCCGCATGAAAAGAGATATTGACCTTCTTCTGTTTTCTGTTGCTCGTCCGGATCCGTGCTTTCATCTGCAGTGTCTCTCCAGTGGATTCCAAAATTTATCAAACTTCATTGCATTCTTGGGATGGATGGATGTGGTTGCGTTTTCGGGTATCCTTGATTTTAGGTTGTTCAGTGCCTGGACCCTCTGATCGCGATGACAATATGTTGTGGATGCTTGTATTGGTCGTAATCTTCCGGGGACACTGGATGAAATAGATGAGTTGGGAGACGTTTCGTTGGCGATGTGCTACTATCAAGTCTTCAAGGACTTGGTTCCAAGTGGAATCCTTTGAACCATCTTCCGGATCTTGGACTATCGTGTGGAATGGGATGTGGTGAGCAGTCCCCAGTTATGCTTCTGTTAGATCCGATGGCTTGGACGAATATGTGAATCTATCTTTGTGGCGTGCATTTGGAGTCTTCGGTGTACATGTACGGCTTCATGTTGAGAAATTCCTGCGGCTCGTAAAACTTCGACAGTGATGATGTTGAAATCAGAAATAACCTGGTTGAGGGGAGTGAAAGCGTCCCATGTTGGTAGTCCCCATGTGTAGCCTACTTTCATTGCATCGCCTTGAATCCACGTCCACGGGATTTGATATAAGCTTATCGTACTCTTCTGGATGTGACGCTGGGGTGATCAGAATATCACATGTTGAAATATCCTGGATAATGAAGTGGTAGGAATGAGAGAGTTATGTTGTTTATCATGGATCCCTATGTTTCTCCAAGAAAATGTTTCAGCCGCGTCTCTGGAGTTATCTCATGAGTCTTTGATGGTCGTCGGGATGGACTGCGATGAGCAGTCCCCAGTCGCATTTTTCTTCAGTTTCTGAAGTTGTTTTCCTCTGAGCATGCTTGGGATCCTCCGCGGCCTTGTAAAGTATTGAAGGAGTCTTCTGGACAGATAGGTGATGATTTTCTTGCGCTGCACCCTTGAAGAGTAGATGACCTTGTTGTGGCTATGACCTTTTGGTTGAACGTGTCTTCTGAGATATGAAAATGAACGGATTACATGTATATTCTCAGTCCCCCAGTATGGTTTACATGTTTTTTCATATTGTATGGTCAGTGGGTTGACCATGATAAAGACATCACCATCGTGCGTTCGAACTGGTTATTTTGTTACTTCTTCCACGTGGAACTTAAAATATGGAGGAGTACAGGTTACTTTTATAGTGATTACTGCTGTGGTGAAGCTCTGGCTGGTATCAAAAAATGAGCGGCAACAGTTCTTGGTAACAGATGTAATCAGAAGAGACTACATTGTCGTGGTAACAAAGTAGGTTGGCTGGATGGATGAATCAAAAGGCGGTCATGACTACGAAGGTTGGTTGGCTGTGATCATGATCCTTGACATGGGGAGCATGGTGGTACGACCCTTTGCAGGAAGAAACGACGTTGAAGAAGCTTCGGATCTTGGAAAGGATGTTGAAACTTAAGGAGCCAAACGCTGAAGCTTCGGCTTCGGATTCTGGAGCAGCTTATGGAGAGAACGCTGAAGCGGAGCGGCTGTCGGAACGAACGTTCAAGTGGAGCCGCTGCTGGAGGACGTTGAAGTGAAGCGGCTGTTGGAGCGAACGTTGAAGCGGAGAGGCTACATTAATCAGTGTGCTGTCAAAATGGACATCCTTCAAGCGAACAATGGTTAGGAGTCCCCAGTTCCATCTATCAATCGTGATTTCCAGGAGAGGTTGGGGTTTGGGAACGGCTTTTCTGGTTGAAAACAGTTGTTTTCCTGATGCAGTGCGGTTGAGGGATGCGAATATGTCTTGACAATGAGCCTACAGAATCTCACATAAGTGTTTCATCATAGACTGCACGATTTTGTGGGCGAAGTCCCCGGAAATCATGCAGCTCCTGACAGGAAGAGAGTCTTTGTGAACTCGGGAGGGTTGCTGATTTTCTTTTCTTCAATTTTGGAGAAGTCGTTCCTGATCTTTACATGTGATGAAATTAGATTGTTGATTCCCTTATACTGAGCGTTCAAAAGGCAACGCTGGAAGGATGCAAGCTGCTGGCGCTGGAAAGATGCAAGTTGTTAGCGCTGGAAGGATGCAAGCTGTTGGCGCTGGAAAGATGCAAGCTGTTAGCGCTGGATCGGCTTGGCGTGGAAGCTAGCTTGGATTTGGTATGGTGGGACTGTGGGCTGGGCATGGCGCGGACTGTTGGTTTGGCACAGCGTTGGCTTGGCACGGGCTGTCTTGGCGTGGCGCGAACTTGTTCTTGCGGGCCCAGTTGCCTCTTTCCATACGTAGCTCAAATAGGAAATCATTTCCTTGTTCATATTCCAAAAGTTTTATGTGTATGAAAGGGGTTGGATCTCCTTTTTTTCCCGTATCTCTGTTCTCACGTCCTGGTGTTAGCGGTAGAGCGATAGCAATAAAGTGGGCAAGCGTATTCCAGCTATGTACTCCAGCGTTTCTCTTTCAATTTGTCTTCTTGTTTAGGGGAAAATCCTAGCCATAGGTATGCCTTCCATAAATCTGTAGAAATATTGTTCTTCTCTTCGAATACCATTGTAGTAGCGTCGGCTACCTCATGAATAATGACTGGTAATCGTTATTATGCAAAGTAGGTACGTACAGGTAAGTAACTGATTCCACAAGGAACTGGGCGTTAGGGTTTTTCTGAGATCCAAAAGTTGTAGGCCAAGGTGACCTAAGGTCCTTCTGCGGACGTGGTCAAACAACAAGAAGCGGAGGTCGAAAGGCTGTCCAAAGAGTTGGAGTTGAAACAGGCGGTCCTCCAAATGACAAAGGACGCCTTCTTCGAGAAGAGCAAAACACCGTTGAATGCACTTCAGTGTTCTGAAATTCTTCTGTTTCGTTTTTTTTTTTTGAAAGGCAAATGAAGCACTTGGATTTATGGTTTTGATTTTCTGTATTTTTGGGTTGATAGACAAGTGTTACCTATGAGGGTTTTGGATTATTATTCAGGATGAACTGTTTTAGGATGATGCCGTTTTTGGTTATGATTGTAAGTGACACAAACATCCCAGGGAAGATATGGAACCGTGAATGTTGCACGTCGGTAAATTACATGGGATGAAACATAACACGGCTATCGGTTTTATCATTCCCGTGAAAACTTGAAATAGTAAACCATGCATTTTTTCTAGGCAAGACTTACTCCGTTTTTTGGATATGCTAACGAAAAATGAGTCAGGTGCAAGTACGAGTTTTGTGAGAAGCACCGCAATTGTGGAAAGTCCCCAGTCATCCCTGAGTCACTTGATAATCGAGTCGTCAATCCCTAGGCGGATTGTTTGCTTTTAACCTATGGGAAGTCCCCAGTCGCCCCTTGTCGTGTCATGACTGGTAATCGGGTCGTCTGGTAACTGAGTCGTCGATCCCTGAGCGGATCGTATCGGGCCGTCTGGTAGCTGAGTCGTCGATCCCTGAGCGGATCGTTTTCCTCTACCGTCCTGACGTCTGGGTCGAAGTATGAGATCGAGGATTGAAAATTGACATTGCAACCGAAAGACCAATCTCCCACTGTGGTCGCCAATTGTTTGAGGGTAAAAACAGTTTATGCTGGTTTCGGTAATTTCATGTGATGTGGGTGAAAAACAAATCTAAACCCTAAACAATGTACTGCAAGGGAGTACTTTATATTCGAGAGATCAATCTGTACAAGTCCGGCCTAAACCAAGAAATGGTCGTTCCATACTTGCTTCGGTCACAAAGTGGAGAAAAAGGGTTAGTTTTGGGGAGGGAAGCGAAAAGAGTGTTGAGACCAGAATAGTTGATTGTGGAAGAGTAGTCGGTTTGCGACTTGTATCAGAAAGTGGGAAGCTAATAGATGGGAAAGATAACAAACGTTTTCTGAGTGTTGTAAGCTCCTGACCAAAACTTGTTGTTCGGTGGAAATAGGTAATGCCTATTTATACAAGTCGAAGTGAAACGTACTCTGGTCTCATTAAGAAATGGAAAACGGGTGAGTAAATGGGAGGAGGTGGTAACCGGTAACGCTTGGAATTGATGTTTCATAAAAGAAAGCGTTTCACCATTACTCCCTGTATTTACTAACCTCCTCATCCTTATGACACTTTCTAATAACGAGCGTAGTGTACGTCGCACACTGTAAACCGCCAAACCAATACCCAATGAGCATCCCCCAGTTTGTGACATGTGTTGATGTATCGAGTGTTTTTGTGGAAAACATGTAGCATGTTGTTGTTGTCTGGCAAGTTGAGATTGGGAGACTTGTAGGCTCGGTGGTGACCTTCAACGGTCGAGATTTTGCATCTTAAGAGGAAGGTAGCCGTTGATTATTGCAACCTTTCGTTTGGTAGCCAGTGGCATGAAAGTATGATCAGTATGGATTTAATATGGCCCAGTTTAGGTGCGGACAAAAGTTAGGGTTTTGGCTTTGTTTAGGCGCGACCAAACTAGGGACAAAGGTTTCCATGTGTTAGCTGGTAACCTTGGACGGCTAAGATCTGCATCTTAGATGAAAAAGTGTCCGTTGATTGTTGCTAGCCTTTGTTTTGGTAGCCGCATAGGGAAGGCCGGCATGGTATGGCGCGGCAAGGTGGTTGGCATGTCATTGGCACATGTGGCATGGCATGCCTTGGCGCGGTTTGGCGTGGCCAAAACTAGGGTTTGGGGCCAAAGGTTACCATGCGTTGTTTGGCGACCTTGGACGACTAGGATTTGCATCTAGGATGGAAGGGTGGCCATTGGTCGTCGCATGCCTTCTTTTTGGTAGCCGCATGGGGAAGGCCGGCATGGTATGGCGCGGCAAGGTGGTTGGCATGCCATTGGCACATGTGGCATGGCATGCCTTGGCGCGGTTTGGCGTGGCCAAAACTTGGGTTTTGGGCCAAAGGTTACCATGCGTTTTTTGGCGACCTTGGACGACTAGGATTTGCATCTAGGATGGAAGGGCGGCCGTTCATCGTCGCACGCCTTCGTTTTGGTAGCCGCATAGAGAAGGCCAGCATGGTGTGGCGCGGCAAAGTGGTTGGCATGCCATTGGCACATGTGGCATGGCATGCCTTGGTACGGTTTGGCGTGGCCAAAGGTTACCATACGTTGTTTCGCGACCTTGGACGGCTAGGATTTGTATCTAGGATGGAAGGGTGGTCGTTGATCGTCGGACGCCTTCGTTTTGGTAGCCGCATAGGGAAGGTCGGCATGGTGTGGCGCGGCAAGGTGGTTGGCATGCCATTGGCACATGTGGCATGTCATGCCTTGGCGCGGTTTGGCGTGGCCAAAACTAGGGTTTTGGGCCAAAGGTTACCATGCCTTATGCTTTCTGATACAAGTCAAAAGAACTACTCTTCCAGAATCAACTATTCTGGCCCAAAACCCTAGTTTTGGCCACGCCAAACCGTGCCAAGGCATGCCAACCACCTTGCCGCGCCACACCATGTCGGCCTTCCCTATGCGGTTACCAAAACGAAAGCGTGCGACGATCAACTGCCACCCTTCCGTCCTTGATGCAAATCCTAGCCGTCCAAGGTCGCCAAAAATGCATGGTGAACTTTGGCCCAAAACCCCAGTTTTGGCCACGCTGATGAGTGCCAAATATTGTATATATTTATCCTTTTTTGTTGGCATTTTAACTCATCTTTTGCGCATTAATTCTACATTTTATCCCATATTCTGTATTTTCATTGTTTTCAAGAATAAATATTTTTATTAATTAATTTTGCATTTTTAGGTAATAAATAAAGTTCGGATGAGTCGTGGAGCGAAAAGAGCAGAAAAGTAGTGAAAAGCCGGGAGAAATTACGCAAGGAAGCCGCGAAGAATGGTGCGCACAACCTCATTTTCTACACACAAAAGCGCCTCCGTTCTCAGCCATCAGATCAGTTCTCGGGAGCATCCGACGGTCGCTCCTTCATAGATCATCAAAATCGGAAGTCTCTGCCAAGCACCACAGCACTGAAATTCCAAGCCTTCAGATTAGATGGTAGTTGAATCCAACGGTCGCTCCTATGCATGTGCATCAACTCCCGATGATTCCGCCTGACACTACAGTACCTAACTCCATCTGGTGCCGTTAACTTCGTTGCACCTCAGAATCCGACGGTCGCTTCACACATCCTTCCATCTATCCGTTCGATTCCACTCAGATCCAATGATCCAACATCTAAGCTTCGCAAATATCGAACTTGAGGTCTCCGCCTCACACCATAGCAACACATACCCTATTCCCAACCAAACAACCCCTAATCCTAATCCCATCGAGCTCTTCCTTCTCATCTTCCCAGAACCAGTTCACCACAAACACCCGACAGTTGCAGAGCCTGCAACTCCACCACCTCCCCTCTCTGCCGCTGTCGCTTACACCACCATCACCTCCACAGTTCTGTCACCTCCACAGTTCTGCCACCACCACCAGTTCCATCACTGCCACTACCATCCCCAACACCCTAGCCTAGCTATTTTCTTCATCTCACAACCTCTGAAACCCTAGGTTTTGGGGTGAGTAAAATAGCTAGAAATTAGGGGACAATAGGAGAAGGAAAAGCATCAGAGAAACATCAAGAAGCATGGGTCGAGCAAATTTTGGAGTTTGGAAGCTAAATTTTGGGTAATAATTTAAACCCTAATTGTACTGTTGAGTGAGGACATTTGGGGAAAATGGGTGTAAACCCTAATTTGCTAATTTAGGTATAAATAGAACTGATGTATGAGATGTAAAACTTGTACTTGGACTAGCCAAGTTTCCCCCTGTTTGGGTTAGGATAATTGTTCCTGCACTTGTTCAATGTATGATATCCCTGTAATGCTTGTGTTCTTGTTGTATGTGTATCCTGTTAGTATGTTAGTATGTTAGATGTTTGTGTCACATGTTAATTTCAGTTCAATGTTTGTTTGTGTGTGTTCATGTTAGACCTTCTATTCACTGTTAAATGCTCAACTGTTATGCTGTTTGTCATGTTCTAAATCACCCTGCTAGGGACTTGATGAATATCTAATGTCTTATTGTGTAGTATATTGATCACACTGCTCTAGAAGGCTAAACAAGTTTAGGAAAAACTTGAACTTAGCTCATCATCACCTCACTTTCACAATGTATGCCAAGTATGCTTTGTAGTTAGGTTCATGAGCTGCTGATAAGCTGCAACTCAAGCTGAATTCATAATCCCTTGACTAGTTGTGCTGTAGAAAGACAATTAGTGCTTTGGAAATAATACCATAGTTGTGTTTAACTTCCTATAGGAGAATACACAGTAAAAGTTGGAATGAACTCAACCCCTAGTTCCATAATCAACCTTCCCTGTCATCCATAAATCCATCTTCAACTGTTAGTCTTGTTTCCTTCCACTTGTTTGGTTTACCTGCATTTCTGTTTTGCATTTTCACTGCTTACTTGCTTTCCCTGCTGCATTTCTTCTATTGCTGCAACTGCTGCTGCAGCACTTGGCTGCTGCACTGTTTTTCCCTCTTCTTGGCCTTGTGCTGTTTTGCCACTTCTTTGCCTGCTGCTCTGCCAAAGTGCTGCTTGCTGCCCCTTCTTCTCCTGCAGCCAAGCCAATTCTTCTGTTGCTGCTGCCTTTCTGCAGCTGCTGCTGCCAAACTGCTGCAGCTCTTGCTCCTGCTGCTGCTGCTCCAAAGCCCATAGT
Organism: Papaver somniferum; assembly: GCF_003573695.1. Taxonomy (NCBI): domain Eukaryota; kingdom Viridiplantae; phylum Streptophyta; class Magnoliopsida; order Ranunculales; family Papaveraceae; genus Papaver; species Papaver somniferum. Next base: position 68,012,439 of record NC_039361.1, read on the forward strand.
CCACAGTTCCTGCAGCCCAAAGCTCACTTCAAAAGTTGAGCCCAATCCAATTCAGGTTTAACCAAAGGCCCGGTTCTTGACTGAAACCAAGCCCAGTTCATTAAGGCCAAGTCAAATTCATTGTTAAGGCCCAGCCCACTACATAAGTGAACAACTGAGCACAAGACTCAGTTCACTGTAAGGACAAAGCCTAGTAAACTGTTAAGCCCAATTCATAGTGAACTGTTGAGCCCAAAGCTCAAATCAGTTTACTGAAACCAAAGCCCATATTCCACATTTATGAGCCCAAGCTCAGTTCATTTTATTGTGAACAAACCCAATAGTACATTAAGCCCAACAATTCCAAAAGGCTTCTAAGCCCAAAGCAAAAACTAGAAACCCAATTAGCTAAAACACTTCCGAAACACACCCGATCTCTGTGGATCGACCCGTACTTGCACGAGCTACAATTGACGACCGTGCACTTGCGGTATTACTGTAGGCCCGTTTCCATCGCATCAAATTTATATACACATTTCCGGGTCTGCCAAGTTTTTGGCGCCGCTGCCGGGGATTGGTGCTGTGTTTTATCTGTGTTTTTCTTAGCTATTTTGCATTTCATTTCATAGCATTTGCATCTGCATCTGCTTCATTTCATTTGCTATTGGACCTGCTGATTCTGAACCTGTTTTTCCTCTGCTGGGACGCCACTAAGGAAAAGAACCAAAACCCAACTGGGTTTTTGCAACAATATCAGAGCAGCTGGGCTGTGCTAAAAAGGTAAGCCTAAACCCATTCAATTGAGAGAACCCAACCTGTGGGCTTCCAATTTTTTATTTGTGGGCTTGTAATAATTAACCCAATTTTTTGGGCTTTTTATTTTTCTATTTTGGGTTTGTAATAATTTATGTGGGCTTGTTGTTTAATTTGTGGGCTTGTATTTATTTTGTGTGGGCTTGTTTAAATTTTTCCATTGGACTTGTATTTTGGACTCTGGGTTTAAACCCAGCTGATAACCGATTGTGGGCCGCAGCCTTCCTTCCATTTCATTAGAGGCTTGCACAGTGGGCTTGCTCCCATTCAAAAACCAAATTTTATTTTTTTTAATTTTATTTTTCTTTAAAAAAAAAAAAAAAAAAAATTTTCTACTTTGCTCCCAATTTTAAAACCAAATTTTTACTTGCTCCCATCTTAAACCAAATTTTTATTTTTACTCCCATTTTAAACCAAATTTTCAAATGTCTCCCACCAAAACCAAATTTTTCCCAAAAATCCAAACCCTTTAAAAACCAAATTCTGAGCTTTGTAACATAGTTACTTAGCTTTTGAGCCAATCATGTCTGGATATTGGTCTGCTCCTGGGGATGGAAATAAAACTCTTAGAGAACTTGCTTATGGGCATATGCCACGTTATGAACCTTCCACGGACCATGATGTCAATAGTCATAGGAATTATTATGGACATTTTCAAAGTCCCGAGCCGCAATACATGAACCCTAATGACTATTCATACATGCATCATTCGCCACAACGTGAAAATGAACATTTTGCTAGTGCCTCACTCACACAATCATCACTTATGGATCAAATAGAAGCTCGAATCACAGCTTTAGAAATGCAATCACATGAGGAATCTGTCACATCTAATTTTCTTAGGCAACCTGAAATCTATGCATGTCCCGCATGTGGTAGTTTAGACCACCCTGTTGAGAATTGTCATATTTTGCATAATTTTAGGCAATCTAGAGAAAATCCAAGGTATGAAATGCCCATAAATTGTGAGAATGGTAGTCATTGGGACCATAATCAATCCTTTGAGGGTTGCGATCAATCTTTTATAAACCCTAATGACCATGCACACATGTACCAATCACCACAATTTGAACATGAAGAATTTTGTACTCCCATGAATTTAGACTCCACCACAGAAGCTTTCAGACTTAGTGAGCAAAACTTCGATAGATCTACATCACGAATTCAGGCATATTTAGATCAGATTTTGCTTCACCTACAAAAGGAGGAAATTCATGAGGAAATGTATGTTGTCCCTAATGAAGTGTCTAGTCCCATTCATATAAATAATGTTGAATATGAACCTAATTTAGAGGAACATGAATCGACTAACGACACCACCACTTTTAATGAGGACCAATATGCATGCTACCATGATGATGATTATGATTATTATGATGTGTTAGAAGAACATGAAAATATTGTGGAACCTGTTGGTTCAATAACATATGGCTTCTCGCCCTCGACCTTCATGAATGTTGTTTTTTCTAATACTCATTGTAATTCATATGATTTTGATATTGACATGGGATTCGTACAATTATTCTGTGAAGATGAGCATGACATAGGAATAGTTGAATCTTCTGTAGACACTAATATGCATGAAAATATATTTGATGTGTCTGATTCTCTACCTAGGTCACATTGTGATATTTCTCCTGATTTGCCGATGCATGAGAATGAATCTGTTGATGATGTTGATGATTCTAAGTGTGAACTTGCCAATGTGATGATGATTGTGAGCATGATGTGACATGTGTAGATGAGTTAGAAGATTTTGATTTGATTGATAATGATATGCCTATTCTTCTACCTAAGTCACAATCTGATGGCCTTCCACCCAACCTAGATTTGGTTTGTACCAATATTATAAAACCAATTTCTCTGAGAATGCCCAACCTAGGTTTGGAACTGTGTGCTTCCCAAGTCCTCTTGGACTATTTTGCTTCCAAATATAATACATTTGAGGAACCACAGTTGGAAATAGCATGTTTGCCCGTCCCTAGCACAGTTCATTTCGAGCTAGACCTTTTGCATGATGAACCCCCAAACTGCGCGATTTTGTTTTCAAAATATATCTTCTGTAAAATCCAGGTTTGGGGGTAGCTCATTTTGTTTCACAGTTTCACTTGCGTTTCTTTCCTGTTATTATTGTGTGAAGCTGTTGAAATGTCTACACTTCGTCTTTTGGGTTGATCCTCAACTCTTTAGATTGTTAGTGTATGGTGAATTTTTTGTATATAATCCAGTAGATAAAATTTTAAAAACCCTTTTGTTCCTTTTGTAATATTTTGCTAATCCAATATGATCTCGGCTGAATATGTTGGATTTTTGCCTTGAATAACGGAGTTTTAATTCTGCTTTCGCCGAAATCGGGTATTCTCTCTCCTTTTACTCTACTCAGCATGTCCCCTTCCATATGTTGCATTTTAATTCTTTCCATGTTTTGAAACATTGAGGACAATGTTTAGTTTAGGTTTGGGGGTATAGAGTAGATACCATGATAAATATGCTATAATTGAAAACGAACTCCTTCTTCTTTTGAAAAAATCGAAAAAATTCAAAAAAATTAAAAAATGAAAAAATCATAAAAAATGGAGCTCATTTACCTTGAAATGTTGACTCTTGTGCAAATATGTATTATTATTAGGAGTCTTAGTCTAGATATTTAGGCACCCTGATTCTAGCACAATTCACATAGTGATAAGAAATTTGCACGCGCACGATCTACCAATACATGTATGGCCTCGATCTTCAAGGTGTTGGATAGGAAGTTACGATTGCCAATCACTTTAGAATACTGAACGAAACTGGACTAGCTTGTTCTTTGGTTGGTTGGGATAGAAGGTGGAGGTTACATTAAGAAAGACAACCATCGAATTTAACTGGGTGCATCAAAAAGGGCTACCTCTTGCAAAGTGTCATGTAATTTTTTTTCTTTTGTTATGTATCAAAAGTGTTTCCTTGTTCAAAAAAAAAAAAAAAAAAAAAAAAAAAAAAAAAAAAACGATGTATATATTCAGAAAAAAAAAAAAAAAAAAAGAAAAATACAAAAAAAAAAATCAAGTATTTATCAATTCCATCATCTCTTGTTCCAAAAATAAAAAGAGATTTGTCAATGTAAATAAGAGTCATGTAAATAGTCATCTTTTGTTGTTTCTTTTGTAATAAGCAAGGAGGGTGTATGCCATTGATGTACAACGCGAGAAATTGTGAAATACCTCCAACTCATTCACAATTCTCGTAAAGTCCGGACAGCTAGCTAGATTTCGACCTCAGTTCTTAGCCTGAGAAACTATCTCTTGGTGATTAGTAGTCATAACTTCAGATCTTTCTTTACACATGTGTAGATACACTTTACACTCTTATCACATGTCTTATTTGTTATCAGTGCTAGGATTGTGCCTTCGATAGCTAGATTGACATCTCCATTTTGCTGTGAGCTTAAACTGTTTTGCACATGTCACATTTGATGGAATATGAGCTTATTTTTGTCCTTAGGTTTTGTAGGCACACCTCTGGTAAACCTTCACGAGACTTCAACTCGTCCACTAGGGACACTTAGTGGTTTAAAAGGCTTAGTGCATACGCTAAATGCATTCGAGAGACCAGCGACAGTGGTATAGGTAGGATTTCCTTAGTTTTGTTTTACTTGAGGACAAGTAAAATTCAGGTTTGGGGGTATTTGATGAGTGCCAAATATTGTATATATTTATCCTTTTTGTTGGCATTTTAACTCATCTTTTGCGCATTAATTCTACATTTTATCCCATATTCTGTATTTTCATTGTTTTCAAGAATAAATATTTTTATTAATTAATTTTGCATTTTTAGGTAATAAATAAAGTTCGGATGAGTCGTGGAGCGAAAAGAGCAGAAAAGTAGTGAAAAGCCGGGAGAAATTACGCAAGGAAGCCGCGAAGAATGGTGCGCACAACCTCATTTTCTACACACAAAAGCGCCTCCGTTCTCAGCCATCAGATCAGTTCTCGGAGCATCCGACGGTCGCTCCTTCATAGATCATCAAAATCGAAGTCTCTGCCAAGCACCACAGCGCTGAAATTCCAAGCCTTCAGATTAGATGGTAGTTGAATCCAACGGTCGCTCCTATGCCTGTGCATCAACTCCCGATGATTCCGCCTTACACTACAGTACCTAACTCCATCTGGTGCCGTTAACTTCGTTGCACCTCAGAATCCGACGGTCGCTTCACACATCCTTCCATCTATCCGTTCGATTCCACTCAGATCCAATGATCCAACATCTAAGCTTCGCAAATATCGAACTTGAGGTCTCCGCCTCACACCATAGCAACACATACCCTATTCCCAACCAAACAACCCCTAATCCTAATCCCATCGAGCTCTTCCTTCTCATCTTCCCAGAACCAGTTCACCACAAACACCCGACAGTTGCAGAGCCTGCAACTCCACCACCTCCCCTCTCTGCCGCTGTCGCTTACACCACCATCACCTCCACAGTTCTGTCACCTCCACAGTTCTGCCACCACCACCAGTTCCATCACTGCCACTACCATCCCCAACACCCTAGCCTAGCTATTTTCTTCATCTCACAACCTCTGAAACCCTAGGTTTTGGGGTGAGTAAAATAGCTAGAAATTAGGGGACAATAGGAGAAGGAAAAGCATCAGAGAAACATCAAGAAGCATGGGTCGAGCAAATTTTGGAGTTTGGAAGCTAAATTTTGGGTAATAATTTAAACCCTAATTGTACTGTTGAGTGAGGACATTTGGGGAAAATGGGTGTAAACCCTAATTTGCTAATTTAGGTATAAATAGAACTGATGTATGAGATGTAAAACTTGTACTTGGACTAGCCAAGTTTCCCCCTGTTTGGGTTAGGATAATTGTTCCTGCACTTGTTCAATGTATGATATCCCTGTAATGCTTGTGTTCTTGTTGTATGTGTATCCTGTTAGTATGTTAGTATGTTAGATGTTTGTGTCACATGTTAATTTCAGTTCAATGTTTGTTTGTGTGTGTTCATGTTAGACCTTCTATTCACTGTTAAATGCTCAACTGTTATGCTGTTTGTCATGTTCTAAATCACCCTGCTAGGGACTTGATGAATATCTAATGTCTTATTGTGTAGTATATTGATCACACTGCTCTAGAAGGCTAAACAAGTTTAGGAAAAACTTGAACTTAGCTCATCATCACCTCACTTTCACAATGTATGCCAAGTATGCTTTGTAGTTAGGTTCATGAGCTGCTGATAAGCTGCAACTCAAGCTGAATTCATAATCCCTTGACTAGTTGTGCTGTAGAAAGACAATTAGTGCTTTGGAAATAATACCATAGTTGTGTTTAACTTCCTATAGGAGAATACACAGTAAAAGTTGGAATGAACTCAACCCCTAGTTCCATAATCAACCTTCCCTGTCATCCATAAATCCATCTTCAACTGTTAGTCTTGTTTCCTTCCACTTGTTTGGTTTACCTGCATTTCTGTTTTGCATTTTCACTGCTTACTTGCTTTCCCTGCTGCATTTCTTCTATTGATGCAACTGCTGCTGCAGCACTTGTGCTGCTGCACTGTTTTTCCCTCTTCTTGGCCTTGTGCTGTTTTGCCACTTCTTTGCCTGCTGCTCTGCCAAAGTGCTGCTGCTGCCCCTTCTTCTCCTGCAGCCAAGCCAATTCTTCTGTTGCTGCTGCCTTTCTGCAGCTGCTGCTGCCAAACTGCTGCAGCTCTTGCTCCTGCTGCTGCTGCTCCAAAGCCCATAGTCCACAGTTCCTGCAGCCCAAAGCTCACTTCAAAAGTTGAGCCCAATCCAATTCAGGTTTAACCAAAGGCCCAGGTTCTTGACTGAAACCAAAGCCCAGTTCATTAAGGCCCAAGTCAAATTCATTGTTAAGGCCCAGCCCACTACATAAGTGAACAACTGAGCACAAGACTCAGTTCACTGTAAGGACAAAGCCTAGTAAACTGTTAAGCCCAATTCATAGTGAACTGTTGAGCCCAAAGCTCAAATCAGTTTACTGAAACCAAAGCCCATATTCCACATTTCTGAGCCCAAGCTCAGTTCATTTTATTGTGAACAAACCCAATAGTACATTAAGCCCAACAATTCCAAAAGGCTTCTAAGCCCAAAGCAAAAACTAGAAACCCAATTAGCTAAAACACTTCCGAAACACACCCGATCTCTGTGGATCGACCCGTACTTGCACGAGCTACAACTGACGACCGTGCACTTGCGGTATTACTGTAGGCCCGTTTCCATCGCATCAAATTTATATACACATTTCCGGGTCTGCCACACGCCAAACCGCGCCAAGGCATGCCATGCCACATGTGCCAATGGCATGCCAACCACCTTGTCGCGCCATACCATGCGGCTACCAAAACAAAGGCGTGCTACGATCAACGACCACCCTTCCATCCTAGATGCAAATCCTAGCCGTCTAAGGTCGCCAAACAATGCATGGTAACCTTTGGCCCAAAACCCTAGTTTTGGCCACGCCAAACCGCGCCAAGGCATGCCATGCCACATGTTCCAATGGCATGCCAACCACCTTGTTGCGCCATACCATGTCGGCCTTCCCTATGCGGCTACCAAAACGAAGGCCTGCAACAATCAACGACCACTTTTTCATCTAAGATGCAGATCTTAGCCGTCCAAGGTTACCAGCTAACGCATGACAACCTTTGGCCCTAGTTTGGTCGCGCCTAAACAAAGTCAAAACCCTAACTTTTGGCCGTGCCTAAACTGGGACATATTAAAGCCATACTGATCATACGTTCATGCCTCTGGCTACCAAACAAAAGGTTGCAATAAGAAACGGCTACCTTCCTCTTAAGATGCAAAATCTCGACCGTTGAAAGTCACTACCGAGCCGACAAGTCTCTCAAGCTCAATTTTCCAGACAACAACAACATGCTACATGTTTTCGAGGAAAACACTCGAGACATCAACACATGTCACAAACTGGGGGATGCTCATTGGGTATTGGTTTGGCGGTTTACAGTGTGCGACGTACACTACGCTCGTTATTAGAAAGTTTCATAAGGATGAGGAGGTTAGTAAATACAGGGAGTAATGGTGAAACGCTTTCTTTTATGGAACATCAATTCCAAGCGTTACCGGTTACCACCTCCCATTTACTCACCCGTTTTCCATTTCTTAATGAGACCAGAGTACGTTTCACCTCGACTTGTATAAATAGGCATTACCTATTTCCACCGAACGACAAGTTTTTGGTCATGAGCATACAACACTCAGAAATCACCTGTTAGCTTTTCCATCTGTTAGCTTACGCTTTCTGATACAAGTCAAAACAACTACTCTTCCATAATCAACTATTCTGGTATCAACACTCTTTTCGCTTCCCTCCCTAAAACCAACCCTTCTCCTCCACTTTGTGACCGAAGCAAGTCTGGAACGACCATTTCTTGGTTTAGGCCGTACTTGTACATATTGATCTATCGAACCTAAAGTACTCCCTTGCAGTACATTGTTTAGGGTTTAACTTGTTTCTCACCCACATCACACGAAATTACCGAAACCAGCAGAGATTGTTTTCACCCTCAAACAATAATACATCGACATAATCGTATGAACGCTATTGTGATTATGTATAGGTATGGGTGAAGATTTCGTCCTAGGAAACAATGTTTTACATTCGTTTAAAGGAAGTACAATTCATAAACTTGTTTTGTGAAATCGAAATGGAAATCGCTAGGCTTATTGGTATTGTTATTCATTGCAAATGTTTGGATTACGAATATGTGTGTTTAGTATAAACGCTCATAACTTTTTTATGTATCTTGGTAAAACTATTCACAATGCCTGACTTTTGTATTGGTATGACTTTTATTAGTGAAACCGATCTTAAGTAATCACCTGATGGTATGATCAATATTTTGTAATTGGTATGACCAACTTCAGACATTGGGTAACCGATCCTAGTAAGAGGTGCAACCGATCACAAGTATGTGGAATCGATCCTTCTAAGAGGTACAACAAGTCTTAGTAATTGGCAACCGATCCTATGACTTGTGCAACCGATCACAAGTAAAATACCATAATAATGTGGTAACCGATCCTAGTACCTAGTCAACCAATTTTTGGAAATCTAGTGTGACCGATCCTAGTACCCCACATGGAGGTAGAACCGAAGCTTTGTGTTTTGGTAGAACCGTGAAACCCATTAATGGTGATTTGATAGGATAATCAATCACATAGTTCTTGGAAGTCAGATGAACCAATTATAAACTCGTTTGGAAGTGTGGCAAATCGGTTCCAAGATTGTAAATATGATAAAGGATTTATAAATTAAAGATGTCGACATACTTTGAACATGTGCAGTAATTCTTATCTTTTATTGTTCAAAGATATTCCTTAATAACTAAAGGAGAATCCTGAATCGAAATAAATTGAGAATCTTTTAATTAAGGTTTTTAGTTTTATATGCTTTTAATTTCCAGCAATTAAATGCATATCTTTAGAAAATAAAAATTGGTAATGTGCATTTACTAATTGGAGATTTTCTACTGAGATTTCGGTCAATATTTGGACAGAGCATTTCCAGGAATTATGAAAATCGAATTTGGAAATATATTGCATATATTGAGAATATCTTCGGTTTTGGAAATTCCTTGGTGTCCAAACTTCCTTGGTCTATAAATATTGAAGTTTGCATTTCGAGCAAACTAATCCTCGGAGCCAGCAAAACTACCTAGTTGTGTTGTTACTGGTGGAGCCGTCTATTCGGAGGGGAAAGTACCTTAATTAGGAGAAATCTATTACGACCGTTCGTTTTAAAGACTTCTTTGGGATTGAGAAGCTCTACGAGTACCGTTGGTGGGAAACTAGATAATTGCAGTTTATTATTAGTTTTCGATTGATTTGATTGACTATAGGTTGTTGAACTTTGATTGCACCTAGTTTATTTATGATTGAGAATCTTCTCTTATGATTTAAGATTCACTCAAACTAGATCGAAGTATCGATGAGGATCTTTAGAACTTTTTGTAGATCTAAAGACGTCTTTTGATAATCCATCGTGAACAGACTCCGTCCTGTATGTGATTGATCACAAGAGATTCAAGTTGTTTGTGTGCAGGTGTTTATTGAGGATCTAAGAAGATTTGAAGATAAAGAAGATTTCTTATTTGAGTTCATAATCTTTGGTGTGCACAAAACTTGATTGGCTGGGGATCCAACTATAATCGGTTTATCTTTGTGATAACCGAGATTGATTAGTTGAGTAGATCAGCCTCAATACATTTCTTGGTGATTAATAATATTGATTGCATATTCTAAACAATTACTTTGGTGGTTGTTAAATAGATAGATCTAAGAACCCGACAAAGGAGTTTATTGGGATAAACGGAAGAGTCTTTTTTCAAACTCATATCACTTGTTTGAAAAGAGTTGTTACCGAACAGATTTGTTGTTCCTTTATAGTTTGGAATACGTACCAAAGGAATTGTTCCAAGTGCGTGACTTATTACAAGTTGGAGGCGCAGGGATACTGAGGGAACTAGGTGAACTATAGGTTTAGTTGCTTAGTCTCAACTATATGAAGTTGGTTTAGATTTTGTATAGCGGCTTAATTCTGAGAGTATTCAATTCTGGACAAGGTCCCGGGGTTTTTCTGCATTTTCGGTTTCCTCGTTAACAAAATCTTGTTGTGTCTTTTACTTTTCTATTTTTGCAATTATAATTGATTTATTATAATTAGAAGTAAAATACACAAACGTTAATTCCTAATTACTTGATATCAATCCTATAGTGTTTGGTTAAGTCTGAACCTATTATCAAGTAACCATACGTCGTTGTTGTATTGTCTCGATCTTGTATCCATAGTCAATCATACAAGTTATCTTGTTGTCGTATTGTCTCGATCTCGTATCCATAGACGATCACACAAAGTGTGAATCGATTAGTTGTATTGTCTCGACTCAGTCCATAGACAATCACTTTCGGAGAAAGGACTTATAGGTGGAAAAGTTTTAGATTGAGGTATATTTGGGTACCTTCGTCTTTTCAAAGTTGGGTGTTGCTGATCTTACGGTCTTAGAAGATGGCACACTAGTTGTTGGTGTGTTTTCTTTCAGTAAGGCCGAGTGTTGGCCAGTGGTGTAAATGGGAAGGAGTCCCTATGTTTCTTATGTAAGGATAGTGTAATGAACGAAGGTGGTGTTTAAGCAAAAACCTTATCTCTTTTTGCTTAATGTAAATCTAGTTCATTGGGGAAGCACTACACGTATACTTATCCAAAGTATACAATAGGAAACGCCGAAAGCAAAGCCAAGAAAGAAGTAAAGTTGGTGGCGTAAGCGAGTTTGTTGGGAGAATTATGTAGAAGTGCGACAGTATTTGGCAGCGATAGCATGGAGTAACGGAGCAAGAATGAAGATGTAAGTCCATCAAGCATATGAGTTAAGAGTAACTCATAGTTAGGAAGAACATGATGTTGTTTTTCCCCTACATTAAAGCGTAGCAGTTTGAAAGAACAAGTGAGGCCTTGTTAGTTTCAAAGGCGCGTGAAGATGAACCTGGGCTAAAGAGAGGGTGGGATGTCTCGGGTATCCTAAGTCATGGCTATTGTCATGCATTTCAGTCGAGTTTGCACAAGAGTGTTGCAAAGTGATTGAAGAATACTTAGTCTACAGTAAGGCCTGTTGAATTGCATGAGTGCAATATCAATCGGAAGTGAAGGCAGTAAGCTAAGTTATGTATATCAGGGTGATGTGTTAGCTATTTGGCATGTACACTTAGGAACAGAATGGCTTGAAGGAAAATTTGTGTACTGATGCAAGAAGCATAACAACATATTGCAATAACATTTGGGTGTTAAGATATAAATGAAGTGGAATTGAAGCATGGTCGACAATGCAACAGTAAAGCTGGAATTTGTAGTCTTAACGGAAAAGCACATAAGCTAAGTGTTAGCATATGGTATTAGGTAGAAAGAGTTGGCAAGAATGAGGGCTAAACAAGTTTGCTGAATTCTGAGAGTGGCTCAGAAGTGTACAAGGCCGAAGAACAAGTATATTGAGTATACTTTGTTGCGTTTATCGAGAACGTTGAACAAATTGGGTGGGGGAGGTCTATGACATGGCCCAACAGTTGTGCATTACTGAGAATGTAGCCTGGAAGATGGAGCTGCACATGCCGACGATGTAGCGCCAACATGGCTGAGACAAGAAAGGCTACTTAGCAAATGCAATACGACGCGATAGTGTTGTGTATCCTTATTCAGAGTTATCCCAGCTCAAGAAAAGAATAAAGGATGAAATGAAAAATCATGAGATGACTTTGGCATCGTTCCAAGCATTGGCCAAAGCTCGTGTAGCTCCCCCTGAGATAGCAGTTGACTAATCCAAGAGACTAACTAATTAAAGAGGCACTAAGAATCTAAGTCATTACTTACACATAAAATTAAGAAATTGGCTACAAAGCTTAACTCAAAACTAACCCGCTCAGAAATATATTTATACAAGAACTCCTCTCAAATGATTCATATACAATAGTCATTTAATTTATAAAACAGAATATACAACATAATAAACATAGCAGAAGTTAACTAATTAAAGGAGTCAACTCCTTGAAGCTTTCGTTGAACAACTCTGATCTGTCTCTGAAACTGAAAGTGGGAAAGGGTGAGCACATCATCCCTAGAAGGGATGCCCGGCAGGAATAACATTTAACTTAAAAGAAATCATGAGCAAGATTTGGAAAACAATACATGTTTTCCCAAACATCAGAGTGACTAAGTCACTGGAAATGCACAAACATGTATATAGACAAACACATTATTCAAACAATATATATTAGTGATGCCGGGTTTTTCCACACCTACATAGCTATATTGATGCCGGGTTGTTCCACACCTAATAAGCATAAAAGTTGAATTCATGTAGATATAAATGAAGGAACGTATCATATATACCACACGTGGAAATTCTCATTTCCCATAACAATTCATAATGACAGCAAACATTGCAAGTCCTTTCCAATTCATGAAAAGATTCAAAGCATCAACAGAACAAACATAATACAGATTAAATAATGTATGAAATGCACAAACAAATAATGCATGAGTTTGTTAAACATAATCTTTTATAAAAGAAACAAACAATGGTAGAGTTAAAAGTATTCCCACCTCTTGTGATGACAAGCCACGCCTACCTCGAGATCCATGATCCACTGGTTCTTCCTTTGAATTGATCGTTGTTAATAGAATCTAACTGTTAATATCACAAGAACTCTAAGAATTTAGCCACGAGGCTCAGAACACAATTTCAAACAAGTTTCTAGTTATAGGCTAAGTGAACTATCTAATGGTTCTAAGCCCATTATGATTCTACACCTTTTATTCTCTATCCTTAGCTTAACTAAGAGTTTACTAATCCAATTAGATTGATTCTATAATCTCTAGCTAAGTCTTATAAATGTCTACACCTTTGTAGAATAAGCCAAAGACTAATTCAGACCACCAGAGGTCCAAAACATAAAAGTAGGATACCTAACCCTAAGCCCAAATCCACTAAATAAGCCATTACACAAGGCATGTTCCACTAAGGTCAATTAACAGTCAAACAAACGGTCAATGAGGTCAACTCACGGTCAACGTCCAAAATCAAGTCAATGTCCTGGTAAATGGTCACACGAGTCAACTCAATGAGTTGAAACTAATTTAGACTGAGTTTAACTCAGTCAGATGATCTAAGTCAAACAATAATACAACTGAGTCAGACTGAATAAGTTCAGTCAGACATGCATAAGGTTCAGGCCTGAGCCACAAGCACAAGCCAAAGATCCTACCACACCTGCGACTCTAATCCTAGCTCAATTTCACCATCCTTATTCTAACGTTGATCATTATACAAATAAGTTCATTATAACAGAATTCTACAATTCACAACTGAAACTAAGATTACCTGCAAAAGCAGTAACAAGCTTTTACAGCAAATACAATCTACAACTCTGAATTCACCATTCTTCATGGATTGAAACTTCAGAAACCATTCATTCCATAAACTGTTACGAATACAACCCCACATCAAAACAACATCACTATATCCATCTTTACTACTCCAGCACCATTAGCAATCACACTACTAGAACCCTAATACTCAGCTGCAGTTCTTGAACTTTCATTCATATTCAATCTCAACTTCAACTCTAAATTACCAACCTCTGTATCACTAGCTTAATGCCATCAGCAACACAACACCACCACATAGCCATGGTTCTTGAGTATAACATCATTTTCCACAACTGTAATTCAATACACAAACCGATTCTCACAACAACAGTTCCATTAACTGCGACACCAATACACCACTGCAACAATAATTCTGTTCATAAAACAGAGCCACCCCTGCACATTCACATTTTCTTTATAACCATGTTCATTCAAACTCAACAATACTAACCTACTTTCTACATGTCAGTTCTCTTCAACTATTCACTAGTCAATAACGAATCCATCAACACATCACAATGACTGAAAATAAATCCATTTAAATGAGAAGATGATTACCTCAAATGAAATCCAAATCTTTCATGGCTAGACAATCCTCACTGCTAATTCAGCACAATTCCAATCAGCTCTGGATACCCTTCTCTTACTTATACAATCACCATTTGTTCCATAAGTTTGAGCCTGAAACCCTAATACTCGATTTCATCTTAAAACCTCTAACTCAAATCTCCATCTTCAAATCAATCAAAAACCCATCTCTAATCTGCCACTTGAACCCTCAATTCATCTTCCAATCCTTCTTCTGCATTTCCTATAAAACCCTAGTTTTTCAATTCTTTACTGAAACTTGAAATTCGACTATCAATTCTTCTTCCTTGTTCTCGATAATCAAAAATCATCACCAATTACTTAATTTCATCCTCAATATCCCAAAAATCTTCAACCGAATTCATTTCTCAGAAACCCTAATTCTAATTTCTTTAAAAATATCTTTCTTCTGGTTCTGATTCGACCTCTTGAATTAACATCATCATCATCGAACATTCTGTGAACCTTTCCTTCATCTTCAACTCTCAGAAATCACCATTTCGCTAGCTCGATTCATCCACAGATGAATAACACGGGGAGAAGAAGAAAAACAGGAAGAGAAGGAAAGAGAAGAAGATAAGGAGGAGAAAGAATAATAATGAAAGAATAAGAAAAGAAGACACGCGTTTATCTTCTCGGTCGACTAGGATAAGGACGACCAAATTACTAAGGCACCCAAAGCTTGGATAAGGGCTGCCATAGAATCCATCATCGAAATGACTATTTTTACCCTCCGTAAACAAACTGATAAATCTTCTTCATCCGATATCCAAATGACACGTTCGAGTAGTCCATTCCGTGTAACTTTTCGAGATCTATCCAGAGGTACTAGTTTCGTATCTAGATCGTTGTTATATTAATTCCTATTAATTAACCTTCGTGTTAAACTAATCGAGTTATTAACGACTAGAACGTCTCTTGACTAGTCTAATAGCGTTGACGAGCTTGAGGGTCCTTACAGCTCGGACGATGCATGTGCAACAATGGCGTTTCCAAATGCGCCATTGGAGATTATTGCTCGCCAAAAGAGATGCAAGTGATGCATATGAAGCATGAAATTGAATTAAGCAAGTCAAGCATGATATTTGTGTGTTGGCATCCAAATAAGCTAAATGCATGATCGGAATGAATAAAGCGCAACCATTGCCAGATACTTGGCAGAAGTGCAAGTGAATGAAGCGCAACCATTGCCGAAGACTTGTTAAAGGCCAAAGTTGAGTAAAGCACAATCATTGTCGAACATTGGCATGAGCCAAAGCTTAGTGACGCATAATGATTTTCAGATTTAAGTTCAAGTTGTCAGTTGCGAGTGTGTGTGCATCACACGCATGCCAAAGTGAAAGAGCAAGTTAGAGACGGTTATAAAGTGGCTTTACAACCGAGTTTGGTATAGTTTAACCTTCTGGAACAAGTGTGGCGTCATTCTACACGCCAGCACCAAAGTTAGTAGTTAAAAAGTGAACTGTGGCGGTTAGGGAACTGCCCATGGACAGATGGCTATCCACGGGGTGTGCAAGAGAGTTGCATACGGATTGGCCCTGGTTCTTGGCATTATAAATAGCCAGAGAACCCTTGCAGATGAGAGTTGTTCAATAGTTAATTGAGGAACCACATTGCAGTAGAGAGTGAATTATGCATTAGGCTTAGAGAATAAGCTTGTAAGTCTGTTGGTTGGACGAGTTTTGTATCTTCTCCTTAAGCTAATAAAAGAGAGTTTGTTGGCTTATGCGTTTGGCTTTAGTATCTTGTTGATTCGATAATACTCCTCAAATTTTATGAAGCATAATCATAACACTGACCCCTTTGTAGTATGGGCTACATTGTTGGTGAAGAGAGGATCTAAGTAAGTCTTTCGTTGCATACTCAGAGTAGAGTTGGTTGTTTGCATAGGTGCAAATCTATAAGGCTGAGATACGAGTGAGATAAGAGATCACTGAACCACTGTATTGCCGGGTTGTACCTTCGCGAAAAATCGCCCCAAGCATTTGGAGGTGCGACACTAGGCTTCCAACAAGGTCCCTGTAAAAAAAAACTTCTTTTTCTTTCCTATCAAAAACTCCTAGTATATTTGTTTAAAAAAGAAAAAAAACGCCTAGCTCAGAACCAATGAGACGGGTAGAAAATTATTAATGAAATCAGATTTCAAACATAAGCGAAATCCAACAGTCAACAAGAAAAAAGAAGGAAAACAAGCTAGCTAAAGATACACTAAAGAACAATTAATGAAATCATATCCATATATACTGATACAAACACTTTCCATTCTCCACCGGCTCATGATTAGGAAGAGGTGGCTTGTAGTGTGACGTACAAAACTAGGACCCTCTCGCGCTCTTAAATGGACTCCACCGTCTCAGCTGTTTCTAATGTCGACCCACAAAATTAGGTCCCGCCCTTACATGGACAGATATGGCCCCCGTATGGGAAGGTATAACTTTATTGATGAGAAGTTAGACAAGGACCCCTAAAGTCCCAACCCAAGCATCACGGTTTGAGCTTTTAACTTCATTTTTACGAACAAAATGACCTTTTTCCTGTAAATAAAGAAAATATCTATCAAGTTGGAGCAATTTATAATCATAGGTGTAAATACCTGAGTTCGAAACTCGTCAGCATCAAATTCTTTACCGATCGGAAGAAAAAAGAAAGAAAATGTAATAACACCAATGGAATGAAATTACGCGGATTAAGCCATCATTCGTATCCGGCTGTTATTTTTCTCCACACCCTTGGTACACAGGTACAAGACAATTCTGGCTACCTAACTACATTTGGTATGGTGAGTTGCCCCATATTGGTGCGGTACATATATATACAAAGACACCAAAACCTTGAGCCAAAAAATGAAGGGAAATAGTTGAGCCACTAATGATGGAGAAATTGTTAGATGCGTTTGAAGTGGTATGGGAGGGATGGCGTCCACTTGCTGAGTGTTAAGGAAATACAGTGGTTCTCTACAAACCAGGTAAAAACGGTCTCTCATGGTTTTATTTTTTTGTAGATCCCAATGGACCAAGTTCCTTGAGTAACGTGCAGGAATGGATTTGTGTGTGATGATTTTCACCTGGTTTTTCCTTCTCGGTCTTGCAAAGACTTTCTCAAGAAAATATCTATTTTCAAGATCTTTGTTTGTACAAAGTAAAAGGGCATGTCTTTTGGTGTAAAAGCATAGTAAAACAGTACAAGGGGTCTACTTTTGAGTCCCAAAACAACACAAATGGTTTAGGTAATCGCATTTTCTCCCTAGAGATGAAATGCAATGATTTCCTGTCCGCACTATGATTCCACCACCGTTCCTCTAGTACATGAACATGACTCATTCATAAAAAGATCCTACAGTGCAAATTCAAATTATCAGTTTCTTTATGAATAAAGCAACCGATTGTCATAATAAGTACTCGTAATTCCCTAAACCTTTATTCACAACCGGATCTGATCCGACAAAAATAAGAGAGGTGATACGTATTTTTTGTATGTTGACAAGAAAAACGAAATCTGGTCAAAATATGAAATCAAATTTAGAACATGTCGCAGAAAATACTAATAGTCAATGTAAACGTGTGCGCAATTTAAGGGGGTTCGTCGTGTATGTTGACAAGAAGTAAGTAGTATTATGCACAACCAAACTAGCGAAGTACATATAGTGGGAGTAATGTTTTATGTTTTGTTTTCCGTTACGGAGTCCATTCATTCCTATAGTACGGAGTGTTGTTCCATCATTCGTGTATATTTAAGTTTGCAACTTGCAAGCGTCTTGATCAAGTTGTAATATTATACGAGTATTAATCAGAGTTGTAATAATTGAACGGATCTCCTACAACGGGTAGACAATGCAGCCGCTGAGTTACGTGGGAGTTGTTATTGGATTCTCGTTAGGGAATTCTGGTTACAAAATTTTGTTGTTTGAAAATCACACAATGCTGAATTTTCTGCTTTCATCTCTATTCTGTTGGATTTTCCCTATTTTGTTTTTAAAAAGAAAAAGTCACATGGGAATGTAAGGTATAATTTTTTATAAATTTTACCGCTTAACACAGTATAAACTTTGAGCTCAATTCATGATAATGAATGTAGTAAGAGCAAGGAATATGAATTCACTAGCAAATTAAAAGAGAGACTAGCTTGAAGAGTCAAAATCTGATCATGTGTAAGTAAGAATTTTCTCATAAAGACGGTTAAAACATCAGCCTCCCAAGTTTATCATTTATTTTTTTTAAATATTATGTTTTAATAATAAAATATTTAAATATCTCAAAGAGGTTGAATCAGCCGCTCAATGAGACTTTTTTTTACAAGCGGCTGAATATCTGCCGCTTAGTGAAGTGAGCACTCTTTCATTCCAATGAGAGTATGAATGATTTGGAGTGAAATTGAACTTCTTTAGAGCAACCACAGTCATGGAACACACTAAATACTAAAAGCCAGACCAAATACTAAAACAAATTGACATTTTTGGAGGTGAAGCACAGAGGTAGAAGACTAGAATTTAGTGTGGCGGAGGTATATTGAACGTCTCATAATGAGCGGGGTTATAGTGCACGTTTGAAGATTGGGCGGGGTTATAATGCACGTTTGTAGTTTAACCTAACGTACTTTATATCAACGCCCACTCTCAAGCGCACTTTATATCACCTCCTCACTCTCAAACGCCCTTGTAATAAACGCCCCACTGCCAAGCGGCCTTTATACTCACGCTTAAACCATAAGCTCATTATATCTTCGTCCCACTATACTTGGGTTTGGTCTGGGTTGACGACTAGTTTTAGTCTCAAACCCTAAAAATCCAGACTAACTACGCTTCCATTTTCGACCAAATTTGGGTATAGTCCCCAATTACAGTCGTGATTGTGGATGTTCTTACTACCCATAGTGACACCAAATTTAATCAAACTCATTCATTTTGAACGAGAACCCACATTCCATGGTTCTTGTTCTAACAACTAACAACTCTATGATTATTGATATATTTTCTTATGCTTCAAAAAACAGATTAGCCTGTATAATAATCACTGTAACTTTGTAATCTCTTCTTATGGAATGTTCACCTTTTATCGGAAGTCTATTTGTGAAATGACGAGGGTACCAAGTACACCACAATCTTTTCGATATCAACCTATAAGTCATAGACCTTGCGTGATCTAATATAGACAGAAACTGTCAAGAATATAGCAACCACAAGGTATACACTTGGTATATAGTTTCTAATTCGATACCGAACCTTAAACTATAGGGATCAACCCAAGTGTTTGGGATTAAAGTACAAGTGCAATTACTTTAATTATAACTTAAACAAATTATAATGTGGAAAGTAAAGTAAAAGCACACAATTGTTAACGAGGAAACCACAAATGCAAAAAAAAAAACTCGGGACCTAGTCCAGTTTTGAATACTCCCAGAATTAAGATGTTATACAAAGACACTACCAACTTCATATAGTTGGGACCAAGTAAACTACTCCTAGTTACCTAGTGTCCCCAATATCCATGCGCTTACAACCAATCAGGCCAACACACGTGAATCCTAAGATGTAGGCCACTATCTTAAGTTGTTTCAGCCTATCTGAAGACTTTAAGCACTCAACCCCTTCGATCGTCTTCCAAACAATAAATGACTAATTTGTTTGGTAACCACTCTCCTATCTCAGGAAATCAATCATAGATATACGTGTTGAGTATGACAAAGGATTTTGTGTTTAAAATCAATTAAACTCATTTGTAGGGTTTAGATCTTCTAAGATCCGGATTAAACAATTTAACCAGATCAAGTCAAACAAAACTATCAGATTCAGATACTGAAGAGTACATCAAATGATAGCTTGTCGATCTAAATAAGACTAACCATAACAAGTCTATAAAAAGATAATCTAGATCTAGTCGGAGCCGATCAAGTTTGTGCACGAAGCAATTCACAAAGATACGAAACCAATAAGAAAAATCTTTTTGTCTTCAATCTTCCATAGTCTTTTGTACCTGCACAATAACAAACTTGATATCTGACTTATGATCGATCACGCACAGAATGAAGTTTGTTAACAATGGATGATCACAAGTCAACGTTAATCTCTTGACCTAGTTTGAGTGACCTTATGTCAGAAGAGAAAGCTCTCAATAATAGTCAAACTAGGTGCAATCCAGAGTTAACAACCCTTAGTCAATCAAATCAATAATTTAAAACTAAAATAACAATGCAATTCTAGTTTCCCACCGACGGTACTAGTAGACGCTTATTGATCCCAAAGAAGTCTTTACACTAGCGTACGTAATACATTTAACCTAAGCAGGTTACTCTTCTCTCCAGGATAGTATGAAGAGAATACTATCAGTCGGATATACTAGAAACAACAAAGATGAAGTTTGTCTGGCTCATGATAAGTTTGTAAGAAGATTAAACTTCAATATATATCCAAGGTAGTTTGGACACCAAGGAATTTCCATAACCGAAAATATTCTTAAGATATAATAAAGCACTTAAATTCGGTTTTGTCTAATTCCAAAAAATATCCAACTGTATAACTGAAATCTTCATGGACAACTCAATATTAGTTAGCACTTAACTAATATATATTTCTAGAGATATTTTTTAATTGCTGGTAAAACAAAACATATCAATTTCGAAAATCTCAAAAAGATTCTCTACTATTTCGATATGGGATCTCACCTTGAGTATCAAGGAATATCTTTGAACAATTATGAAATAAGATTTTAACACATGTTCAAATTACTCATTATGTCGACATCTTGAACTTTCTTATTTTGTAAACCCAATTTCCAAATCACACAAACCTTAAGTGTACGTTACTTGTAAAAATCGTTTTGCCTATTGGAACCAGTTCTACCATGATACCTAAAGTAAGTTGGGTTCGTAACTACCTTGACTCGTAATATAGATAAGGATCGGTTCTACCTTGATTCCCAAAATATGCTAGGATCGGTTCTACCTTGATTCCCTATATAGGTTAGGATTTGTTCATACTTCAGATTTTTGATGAAAACCGAGACCATCAATCCATTTGAATTCCTTTCGACTGCGAAAAATGTTTGTACGTCTACTTCCTTAAACTCATGTAATTAAGCATAGTTTTCTAGGTACGAAATCAAACCTATGTTCACTACACAATCTAGTAATGAGTTACAAAGATTATGTCGACGTTGCAATTACGAAGTCCAAAAGATAAGCATTATACTTGTAATTTAATATACCAATTTAAAGCACTTATCACTATTGATATATTGTTTCTTGACACTTTGATCATAATATGATGATCAAGTCTATCATACTAGAGTTTCACATATATAACTTCGCATGTTATGTTTTCAATCAGAAACGACTTGAAAGCTTATTATATAAAAAATGAAACAAGTCAAGTCATGTATTAGTAACCTCAAGTGGAAGGATGGTGGTATCGTCATTGTCGACACGTATTCAGAATCTTCAGGTCTTCAGATTAATACTTGTCTGTCTCGACATTTCTAAACTTCCAAGTCTAACCTAACGGAGTTGACTTTAGTAATCCAATCAAGCAACTTATGGGGTTTGATACTAAAATATCACAACCAACCTTGACATACCAACGCTTAGTGGGTTCAACCGAACAATGCTATAACAATTTACTTTTGTAACCATTCATTAATTATTCTGGTAGATTATATATACAAGGTAAATTTTCATCTCTATTATTGGTAATGAATGAATAACAACTCCATATTGTAGTAAATTTGTAAACCTGTCCTTTTGAACCATTCACCTTTTTGTTTTTTACAGTATAGTGATTCGATTTGGGCCACTAACACTTGTACGTGTTCTCAAAGTCTATTTTTTTTCTCCAATTCTATCACAATGGGTGATAAAATTCCACGAGAATTTTCAAACTCTTATGATTCTTGAGGAGTTGGCAACGGAAATTGTTATCCCTTACATCAACCTCGTTTTATCATAGGTATTTTGTGTGCTTTTTTTTCCATGAACTTTTTTCTTTTGAAATCCGCAATGTTAATTCGCTAAGTTCCCCACCAGGGAAAATCAAGAAAATCAACTCTTGGTACTTGATGGACATAATACAATCTAAGCTTGCAGGTTGGAAATGATAATTATTGTCTTTTTAAGATAGATTGGTGTTGTTGAAGTCGGCTTTAACCAACATTCCAATCTATATCATGTCCATTTATAAATGGACTAAAAGGGTAATTGATGAATGCGAAAAAAATTATGAGGATCTTTTTATGGTTAGTAGATAAGGAAACAAGGAAGATGGAGATTGTTGCTTGGGAAAAGCTTTGTGCACCGTATGATGAAGGAGGCTTTGGTCTGAGATGGTTGGAAGATTAGAAACCCTGATCAAGATTGGGATGGTTAAATCCAATTATACTACAAAAAATGATGACGGATAAGATATGATAAAAAATCTCCAATATATCCAGGATCGAAGCGAGTGATTCCTACCTTAGAAAAAGATAAGGAGATCTTTTTGGAACGATAAATGGTGAAGTGATGAGTCTTTAAATTTATATTAAAAGCACAGAATATGGATGCATCAATAAGCGTCAGTGATTTATTTATAAATAGCGTGGAGTTTTCTTGTTGGGATTTTATCAGTTTTGAACTCAATTAATTTAGATCCTCATGCCTTCCTTTTGTATGAGTGGCAATGATGAAGGGTTGAGATTAATAACTAGAAAAGAAAATTTAACATGACTGGTGCAATTGAGAAGATTAGCAATAAATATCCTAAAGTGAACTGGTATAAGAAGATTTGGAAAAAAAACATGTGTATCTAAACACTGCTCCATGATGTGGAAAATTGTTGGAAAAGCCTGTGCTAGTGATGATATTTAAAGAGAAAGAGGATTATATATTGCTTTTAGGTGTGTTATTTCCAAAGACCATGAATAAAGTATGCAACACTTGTTATGGAAGTGTGAGGTTAGTTGTGTTATTTGAGATTGATTATGTGCTATTTTTCGTTTCTATAGAGACTATAATTTGGATTCCATGATCATTAAAACTAATGAGATTTGGGTGATTATTGTTTTCAGCGGTGTTGTGAATATTTGATTTAGTAGAAACTCAGTGATTTCTAAGAATGAAAGTTGGTCTATTACTAGAACTCAATATACAATTATTTATATTGTTTACGAGTGTACGTTTTTCATGAGGGGCGTTATGTTTAGTGTGATTTATATATGACCTTCAAATTCCGCACTTCTTTGGAGTAGGATGTCAAGCTACTAAAATAGAAAGAATTATAAAATGCAGTTGGTTTCTTCCACGATAAACCAAATCCTTTTATGTTGTGATGGTTCAATAGACGGAATTAATCCGGGGGTAGATAAGTATGGTTGTATTTGCAAAGATGATGGTAGTGATTATGTTTTTCCTATGTATATGAGCATTGCAATTCAGTAAACTGTTATTTCTATTTCTATGTTTTTTCTTCACGCTTGTTTTACTCTTTGCCGTAGTATTCTCAGAGAAAGAACCTTAAATTCGAAAAATTCAGGGAAGAAGATGAATTTTGAATATAATTTTAAAAACATGTTTGACATTTCATCTTTATATTAGAAAGTCAATCCTTCCCCTAACATTTTAATTTCCTCCTCGCGATCCTTCCCAATCTACTTTACCTTTCCTGATAACACGACTCAAAGTGTAAAGTGTGAGACAATAAAAAAATACGAAAATAAGAAGATAATAGTGTGAGTGACTCTTTCCTATTAAATAAACAGAAAATGGGCTATTTGGCCAAAGAGGTACTTTTTCCGGTTGAGGTGGATGGGTAACATATTGGTTTGGGTGAAATTGACGGATGCCGCGTCATTTCAATTTATACGTTTGTATCCCCACTAGTTCTTTAAACATGGAAAACATCGACTTCCAAATCTATCCGCGAGCAGTGAATTTCAGAGGGCTGGCTTTGATTGATGATAAGAAACAATCAGAAAAATTCGCTTTTGATAAACAATCAAGTAATTTTTTTTGATAAAAGAAGTGTTTTACGGAAGGATAACTGTGATCAAACGCACAATTTTGCTTACATCATATCTAACATATCTGACGTCTACACAACTACACAACTGCTAGTTCAATAGTTGCTCCCGCATTTCCCTTGTTTAGGGATGTTTTTGTCAATTACAATTATACTTTTTTATTATTTCTGGGCAGATTATCCATATTGGTTAATAGTGTATAATTTTTATCTTTATCCATTTAAACAGTATCGAAATGTACTGATCTTTTTTACTCATGATTTGTTGATTTTGATATTTTTAATCAATTTTATGTTAAATAAATCTATTCTACGAAAAAAAAATACGAAAAGAAGAAAGAAAAGATGAAAGGAAAAAGAAAACTCATCTCCCTATTTTACTTTTTAATGCAACTTTTTGTTAACAAGGACCGGTTTTGGCACTAGCCTCTTATATTTTATCTGTATATATAGTAACTAATTATAGAAAAAATTATTTTTCCATAATAATTAACTCTCCTTGTCAACATAAAGGAAACAAAGGTTAAAGTGAAGAAATGTGTTTATATCTTTGTTGTTACATCATTAATGAACTAACTGAATTTAACGAATGTTGAATCAACCAACCATTCCATGCATGGTTAGTTGCAATAATGACATTTGCAGAAACCTCTTACCGCAGTAAAAAATACTGTACCTTCAAACACCCCGTAAGAAAACCGAATTGGTTAATTTTGTAATATCTCTCATATGCGAAGGATTTTCATGGTATATTTGCCAAACACTGTTGAGCAAAGACCAAAGATAGGAGAAAGTCAAAAATAAGTCCTTTCATTGAAGCTCTTGAAAGAGAAGAAACAAAATATATGGTTATGAAGTTGCAGAGATCTCTTCAATCAAATTTCTTAAAAACAGATACTTCAGCTTCACTTCTCTCAGTCATTTCCACGTACTTCTTCTTAAATTTCTTCCTCAAATAAAACCAGTTCCTGTCAATCTTTTATTTTTCACAAATTTCTTGGTTTTCGATAAAAAATTTTGGTTATTTGAAATCTGAGAAGAAAATCGGTTTGAGTGTTTGTTTTTGTTGTTATATTTCTTTTTGGTCTGTTCTCATTTTCCAAGAACAATCACGTTAGGGTTTTAGATAGTTTAAAGTTGTTGTCTGTACTGAAAATCCTCAAAATTAGCTGTTTACTGTAAGTGGGTTTGTTTGTTTCTCTTCATTACTTTAATCTCTTTATTCTTCTTCCATTTCTTATCCTATGTATCTATCTATATTATTAACCCTTTGTGAATTTGTTTGATAATTTTTTTTTTTTTTTGAGTTGGATCTAATATAAGAAATTGTTAAGGTTTTTATTGATTTTTATATGATCGTGAATCCATCCAGCTTAGCCGAATATTGGAGTTGTTGTTAGTACCTTTGTTCATTTTTTTTTTTAAATTTAGGTATTTAACAAAGTTAGTGTTTTATGCTTCCAAGGTCGAATATTTTAGGTGCCCTTTGTTTTATTTTTGTCTCTCCCTTTCTTCTTATAAACCATTTCAAATAATTTGAGCAAAGAAAATGGATTGACTGATTAATCGTGTTGAAATCATTAGTTTGTCAAGCTTTGAGAGGAGGAGGTATGTTGTTGTGTCTTTTTTAAGGATAATATCTCTGCTATATTCTTTGTTTTTGAGTTATTTCTGTTTGTTCATGAGATAAGGATATCTGTTGTGATTTCTGGGAAGTGGTGAGGTAAATAGATAGAGAGGGAGTCAGTGTATATGTTCTTATGCTGGATTTTGTAAAAGTATTGAGTTTGGGCATGGTGGAGGAAGTGTTATTATAGGTTTCGCTCGAGCAATTAACACTAGGATTCCATCTGGATTAGTTGTTTTTTTGAATTTGATTTGTGGGGTTCGTGTTAGATATTGATTAGAAATGGCAGAATGTAAACCTATGATGCCAAATTTAGAAGGGGAAGAAAATGTGATAGCTGCAACACAACATATAGTAAGGGTATTAGGCACGAGTAAGAATTTGACGGAGGAAATGAGGAAGATCTTGGAAGATCTCGATAACCAGTTGTCTACCATGGTCCTAACCGCAGAAAACAAAGAAAGGGAAGTTAGTGATTTTGAAAAAGAGTTTTCCGCAATTCAAGGGAAGATTAGGAAATGGGAATCTGATGAGTCTATGATATGGGATTCTGGAGTTGATGCAGCTGCTGAGTATCTTCAAGCCATTCATGAAGCTCAAAACTTATCAGAAAGGTTGGGAGGTTTGTCTGTGAAGGAAGATGGAGAAGATAATAAGCTTCTGCAACAGGTACACAGTGTCCTTCAGACTGCGATGGCAAGGCTTGAAGAAGAGCTTACTCACATTCTTGCTCAGAATAAACAGTCTTTTGAACCGGAGCATATGTCCTTCCGTTCTCATGAAGAAGAGATCAATTATGAGGACTCATTTGCCTCCGTTGAGGATGATCCTAGTGAGGATTCACTTCGGAGAGATAGCAGTAGCAAAAATCCAGAGGACTACATCATCGATTTGGTCGATCCAGTTGTAATTTCTCATCTGAATAGAATTGTGAACACAATGTTCAATTCTGGTTTCGATCAAGAATGTTGTCAGGCTTACATTAACACCCGTAGAGATGCTTTAGATGAGTGCCTCTATCTACTTGAAGTAGAGAAACTGAGCATTGAGGAGGTACTGAGGACAGAATGGAGTAACTTGATTGTCAGGATTAAGAAATGGAACCGAGCTATGAAGATCTTCCTGCGTGTCTATCTTGCAAGTGAAAAACAACTCTGCGATCAGATATTCGGGGAGTTTGAATCAGCTAAACAGACTTGTTTTGTGGAGATTTCTAAATCTCCAATGTTTCAGCTCCTCACTTTTGGCGAAGCTATAGCTATTGGACCCCGACAGCCAGAAAAGTTGTTTTTGATACTTGATATGTACGAGATCTTATCGGATTTGCTACCTGATGTGGATGCTTTATTCGTTGAAGAGGCTGGGTCTACTGTTAGATTTGAGTGTCGTGAGGTCCTTAAAAGATTGGGTGATTCTGTTAGAGGAACTGTTTCGGAATTTGAGAATGCAGTTGGTTCAAATGTCTCGACTAATCCATTTGCTGGAGGAGGTATTCATCATTTAACCAAGTACGTCATGAATTACATCAAGGCACTTACTGGTTATAGTGGTACCCTGAATCTGCTTTTTCTCGAGGTTACTGATGAAGATGATACTATATCATTAATGCCTAATACGCTTCCTGCTGTCGATGAAAAAGAATATGAGGGTGAAACCGCAAATTTCAGTGCATCCCCAATGGCTTACCATCTCAGGTCAGTCACTTCAGTTCTGGAGTCAAACCTTGATGTCAAGTCGAAATTGTATCGAGATGTGGCTTTACAACAGTTCTTCCTTATGAACAATATCTACTACATGGTTCAAAAGGTTAAGGGTCCAGAACTCAGGCCCCTATTTGGAAATGACTGGATCAAACAACACAATGGGAAATTCCAACAGTATGCAATGAACTATGAGAGAGCAACTTGGAATTCTGTCCTATCGTTGCTGAAGGAAGAGGGGATGTGCACTCCTGGTTCACATTCGGTATCAAAGAAAGTTCTCAAAGAGAGGTTTAAAAGCTTTAATCTCGCATTTGAGGAGGCTTACAGGAGTCAAACAGCATGGTTAATCCCAGATATTCAGCTACGAGAAGATCTTCGTATCTCAGTGTCACTGAAAGTAATTCAGGCATACCGAACATTCATGGGAAGACATGAAGGTACGCTCGATAGCAGGAGCACTGAAAAGTACATCAAATACAATGCAGAAGATTTGGAGAGTTTTATCTTAGATCTCTTCGAAGGGTCTCCTAGATCATTACCAAACTCTCGCAGGCGATGATCAAGTTTCATCAGGTTTTTCATTTTCTTTTCCTACCCGTCTCACGTTTCATATTTTATATTTCGCTCATCCAAAAAAAGAAAAACACGAAATTATATATGTTAATCAGTTGCTTCATGTCCAAAGCTGGGCATATAAATTGTTGAGTTTGCAGTTTGTGTTTCCACATCACTGGTGCAGTCATTCCAGTGAAATTTAGATGAATGTAATTGTTTTTTTACCTGGAGATATACAAGCTTAGGTTTGATGTTAACGAAGCTACTACATCTTAATGAAATTCCTTGAGTAAATATGTATAAATCTTTCTCATGTTCATTATATCTGTGTCAACGACTCGATGTTAGTGATCATAACCACAAACTCTCGCAGTACAATGTATACCTGACGCTTTCATTAGGAATTCGAAAATTTGGATGCTAAGTAACTTAAAGATGCTAAGTAACTTAAAGCGTCTGTACAACGGTATTGCAATGTCAAAATGCGTAGATTTGTATCTGTCTTAATTACTTATGGTCTGCACCCACCTCCGAACTAGTTCAATTTTGCAAGTCACCTAAAAGTCTTTTAGGCGCCACAAATCAATTTAAGGTTGTACAGTGCCAATGATAATGATTGCAGTCCAGCATATTGGATAACTTATGCTCTAAAAGGTTGTGTGAATGTAGACAGGGATGTTATAGAATTTAATGTGTTCACTAACAACTAACCACTCTTCCTTTCCACAATTTAAAGTTGCACTTTATTCTTTTTTGTTCCAACAGCTAATCATGGATATTATGAATCATATAGTAGAATAATGTAAAACAAAGTGGTATTATCTGTTGTTTAGTTTTGGAGTTTTCTTTAACCCTATCTTACTACTTATCTCGACAGAATTTCACTTTTTACTAACCTCAATTACTTCAATAAAGTAACTTTTGTATTATTGTTGTTATAAAATTGAACTTGGATTGGAAATCGGTAGAAAAGGCTGTTTTTGAGTACACATGAATCTTATTAGGCATATTGAATAAAGACAAAAAGGATGTGAAATAACAAAATCGGAAGTTCCTTAACCAAATTTTTCTAATAACAAGTGTACCCTTTATGTATTAGTGATTAAAACTTTTGTTTAGTGATTAAGATAATTTTCAGAATTATAAAGGTTTGGTAATGAAAAAATTTGGGGGAAAAAATCTAAGTTTTTATTGAGAAGGAGAGAAGGAAAAGGAGAAAGTGAGAAAACTTTCTTTTTGATTCAATGGAAGATGAGGAGGGTCATTATTCATCTAAAAAACCTAGGAAAATACACATCAACTACAACAATGATTCCCAAATGGCCGATTTCTTAATGATTTTACAGAAACTCAAACTCAAGCTCAAACTCAAACACAAACTCAAAATGATGATTTTTATGAGCCAAATCCAGATGATGAATACATATATGAGGAACCCAGTGCTTCTAATACACGGGTACACTTCTATCTTATGCTCAATCTCACTTATATAGCTGGAAATTATGAAAATTTTGGGTTTTTTCGTCATGGTTCGGCGAACCGGGTTTACGTTCGGCTTAAATCTATGAGCCGAACCAACCAATTGATGAACGGTTCGGCTCACTGAAACTGTATACAGCATGCGCCGAACATATATGTTCCAATTCCAACAACCCATTTGCTAGACACTAGTTCGGCTTATATGAAATTTTAATTTAAAGCCGAACCTACTCCTGAAAGTTCTGGAATAAAAATTGTTAATGGTTCAACTTATATAATGAAAATCGTATGAGCCGACCTTACAATTAATAATTGTTGGGTAAATATCTGTTACTGGTTCGGCACATATTTAGAATGTCGTATAAGCCGAAACCTTTATATGTTCACGGTTCGGCACAAAATATGATTATCGTATGAGCCGAACGTAACTATTAATTTCCCTTTGTAGTATTTAACCTTGTGATATTCTTTGTAGATCGTGCTTGGAGGACCTGTGCCCATGGAAAATCAACTTGATCCAGTAGACATAATTCACGAAGATACTAAGGATCACTTCCAAAATGATTTGGTATGTAAGAAGTTTTTGTTTACCTTAATGTTGTCGGAATATTTCGAAGTTTTTCTTACTAATTATTTGTTTTTGAATGAACGTAGAGATGGAAAACTAAACCCGAAGTTCTGGCTTGGGTTGAGGAACACGCAATGAAGATAAATTGTATACTAGTTAAAGGACAACAAAGCCGACGGGATCGTTTGAAATGATTTGTGAGCGAAGTAGAAGCAGCGCTAGCAAGGTTAAAAAGGGTACTGTATATGTTGGGAAGACCGGGAGAAAGAATAGGACGAAGACAAAGAAAAGAAATTGCCATTTCAAGCTCGTTTTCAACCTCAAGAACAAGAATAAGTCCTTGAACAAAGATGATGAATATTGGATTATGAATAAAGATATGGATTGTCGTGATAATCACCCACGTCCACATGACCTTCATGGACATGCAAAAGTAGCGTGACTCAAACCCAACGAGGTCTTAGAAGTCGATAAAATGACACGAGAACGTTTATCACCGTCTAGGATTCTAAGCAAATTGAAGGAGGACGACAAGAATAACAAGTCGACTACGCAAACTATCTACAATGCAAGAAATAAGATTAGAAGACTCAATTTGCAAGGTAGAATGGTGATGCAACAAGTAATGTGGTTAGGGGTGAAGCATACCTATGCTTGCCAAAAGAAGTTGGATGAATTCGGTCAAGTCACACACCTTTTCTATGCCCACCCGGAATGCGTCAAATTGGCTCAATGCTTCCCACAAGTTCTTATATTGGATTGCACGTACAAGACTAACAAATATGAGATGCCGGTGATGAACATTGTGGGACATACGTCGACAAAGGCACCGTTCACCGTGGATTTTTGTTTCTTGAAAAACGAGAAAAAAGAGAGTTATGTTTGGGAGTTAGAACAATTGAAGTTAATCTTCCGGGAGGGTGCTCTTCCTAAAGTGTTCTTTTCCGATCAAGATTCATCGTTGATGTATACTATTAACAAGGTATTTCCGGATGCATTCAATTTTCTTTGTACGTTTCACATATGGTGCAAGAGGAAAAAATTCCAACCGAAAATTTAACCACTTAAGTTGAAAGAATTAGAGAATATTGCTAAACTACCGGTGGAGACACGAGTAAAGAAAAATAAGGAATTCTTGAAACAATATGAACATAATGAGATGTTGTGGGCTTGTTTTCATGGCGAATGGGAAGCTTTGGTATGGTCAATCACCGAGGATGTCTACGAATAAAATTTTAAAATGCTTATTAAGCATTGGAAGACCGACTACCCCGACGTCATTATTTACTTGCTCAAAGATGTGTTGGAACCTAATAAAGAAAGGTTCATGTCTTGTTTCACAAATCGGCACAAACACTTCGACAACCAAGCCACAAGTATGGTAGATTCGGCTCATTATCGGTTGAATAAGAACATTTTTGGATGTGTTGACACGTTTGTCATGGTATTTGATGCAATTGATGTATATTTCAAAAGTGATGTTGTGAGAATTAAAGCGGAGTTCGAGCATAACCTGATGTTCAGACACAAGAATTATAATAGTAAATGGCTACGGGGTTAACTTATAGAGTCTCCCATCTATGCATTGACTTGTTTATGAAAAAAGTGGAATTGATTGAGACATTAGGCGCCAACTTGGAGGAAGAGTGTGTTTGTAAAGTAAAGACATCTATGGGACTTCCATGCCGCCACGACATACTTCGATACAAGGATGGTATCATACCATTTGAAGATATTGATCATTTTTGGAAACAATTAAGCTTCGATCCTCTCCCAACCGAAGACGACGAGGATGATCTGGAGATTTGGGACACGACAAATGGGAAAAAGTTGGCGGAGATGTATAGGAAGATGTTCCGAGCTCAGAAGCAAATCCTATGGTACAACATGATGCCGGTCATTTATCCTTTCACCCAAGAAAATATTTTGGAACCGGAGAAGAGTGAACAGAAGGGTAGGAAGAGTAATAAAATGAATAATTTTCAAACTAGACAAGCCAACAAGGAACTATTGGATACTCATAGGGATTCATCCGACGTTGACTACCATGATGCAAGGTATGAAAAAGAAAAGAAGGAAATTGAGAAGTTGATGAAGGAGGAAGTAGTGAAAGTTCCAAGAAAACGAGGTCGTCCGAGTATTCAAAAAGCCGCAAAAAGTAACAAAGAGGTGATTGATAATGATTTTTCATCACAAGCAAAGGATAGTAAAGAGGATGTCAAGGGGAAGGGTAAGATGTATCCTTCACAAACCAAGATAAAGGAGAAAAGGACCGTACATGAAATTGGTAGGATGAGAGGACCCAAAAGAGATAAGTCTGGTAACTATTTGAGGCCTATCAATTTTATATACGATAACTACTTGGATGATCTATCGCCAATAATTCATGAGCATATTGTAGCAATGAACGACGTACAAGGTGATGGACATTGTGGATATTACGTCACGGCGGAACAACTTGGTCCTTTTAAGGATGGGAACAATCCGGTGCCCCATGAAGATGAAGTCAACTATATTAGGCAATGATTTTTACAAACCCTACGCCGGAATAAATAATTCTACAAGACAATGATGAGAGGAGGTCCAAAAGGAGATGCCGGGGTGACAACGGATTACGTTGCATTCGAACGTCGTTTTCACGGGGATATAAAGATCACCCAAAAACATTGGATATCAATGCCCGTTTGTGGGTTTCTAATAGTGGAGACATTGGATTGCGTCGTACATTGTTTCGGGTGGACAGGTAGTAGTTTTACGTACGTGCCCCCAACAAGACCTTGCCATAATGGTGTAAAAGATAGAAGACTTGTTATTGGATTTGTTCAAAATTGTCATTTCATCGGTCTCAAACTTAGACCCGGTTGCCCATTACCATCCTTGATGGGAGAATCCTTTTGGCCTAAATTTGAAAATAATTACGCAATGGATTGGTGTGCATTATGAAACGGAAATGAATCTTTGAAAAGCTTTACGTGTGTCGATACCAACTGGAGAAGTAATCGAATTTATAAGTGATGAGGATGAAGAGGTTAGTGAAGAGGATTATAAAGAGGTTAGTGAAGATGATGAGAAAGAGGTTAGTGAAGAGGATGAGATTCGTTTAGGATCTCCATAAAAATGTTTTATGGATTTATCCGCGTATTTTATGTCTTTTGATTTTCGTGTATGATGAGGATGATACAAAATTAGAATTGCAATTACATGTACTCATCAAAACTAAAATACTTGAATGATTTACTTTTTTGTTATGGAATGTATCGTTTTTTGGAACAATCTTAGTATTTATTTTTTCATTCACCAACTAGTGATAAATTCGGCTTGTATTTAATTGATACAGAAAAGATGAACCACCAAAAGAAACCCGAATCATGAACACGGGATATAATTCGGCTTGTAACATTAGTTCAGGAAAAGCCGAACCTGAAAATATAAAAACAACCAGAGTTTCTTTGTCAGGTTCGGCTTGTAGCATTATTTCAAAGCAAGCCGAATCTTGCATGATTCATGAACACACGAATTATTATATCACTCCAAATAGACTTTTCAAATTCATAGAAAATGTGGATTAAATACCCGTTACATAGTAGCCTTACAATAAATTTCTAATATCCTAAACGGGTAATGAGAAACTTTCTAAGAATGTAGTAGTGATCTTTGTATTCGAAATTCTTTCCTTTCCATCTTCGCCATTCCTCTAGAGCTCGAACTTCAATCTTAAAGTTTGTTTCACCCTTGAGACGATATCGACTAACAAACCGAACTAAAGCTATAAAGTCTGCGACTTTTTTAATAGTTTTAATTCGGCAAAACAAGGATGCACTATCCCGGTTGTGAGGATTACCCGTTTCCGCGGAGAAGGCTTCATGAATTCTAACCAAGTAGTACATACTCATCAGACCCTTCACTCGTCGTTCTTCGCCCTTCTTTGGATAGTAGGTTACGTAATTAATGCAAAGAGACAAATCTTCTTCTAGAGTAAACTCATGAGTTGTGGGTGCCATATTTTTAGTATAGGTGCTTTAGAATATGAAAAAACATGTAGGTGTATATATAAGACAGGTTTACAACGGCTATATATTTCAAAAAAAGAGTTGTTCCTAGATTTGTGTTCAACAATGCCAGGGTTCGGCTTATATGAATTTTGCAAAATAAGCCGAATATGTAAAACCAACGGCTAGTTTTCAAATTTTGAAATTTTTTCAAGGTTCGGCGTACATAGTTTTGCAGGTACAAGCCGAACTATAAACTATTTTACCTGCCAATACTGATTTGAATGAAAACTAACGCGATTACATTTTAATTAGAATCTTAAATAGAAACTTATATTATCTTCTACTACCCTGTTTTACATAATACTTAAATGGTTCTTAAGTTTTTCTCTAACGAATCTCGGAGTTTAGTTCTCTAATAAATCTCGGAATTCTTCTCCTCAACCATGAATAACACATTCCAAGCTCATATCTTCCTCCATGGCATATTTCCCAAAGGCTTTGAACTCTAGCTTCCTTAAAAAAGAAGAATACCGAAGTTAGTATTCAAACAAAAGCGTACCTATAAGCGCAGTGGAATTGAGAATACTAACCTTCTCTTCGTTAGTATCAGTGGGATGATAATGATTGACCCATCTTAATATTCTGATGTAATCTCGCATAGTATAACGGATACTCTCAAATATTTCAGATAATTCCATCCACTTACGAAGTTTTGGATTCCCATCTAACTCAAAATGAAATTCTTTAACTCTTTTCCAAAACATCGAATGATGTTCATTAGGCGCTCACGATAAGTTCGAATGAAAGCTCTGACAAGAATTTTATCATCTTCAACGGTGAATGGTTCCATTTTTAAGCAGAAATGAAAAAAATAAAAATTGGTATGGATGAACTCGATTAGCTTTAGTAAAAATTGTTAGAAAGGGGCAGCACTATATATAGAAATTTCCCAACGGATCAATGGTTTTAAAAAACTTCAAAAACTAGCCGTTGATGAAACTTAATTAAACAGGTTCGACGCAACAGTAATACTAACGGATAAGATGAACCTAACTGACAAAGGATTCGTCTTGCAACTGAAATTATAGGAAAAGTTGAACCATAGTTTTCCAGATTCGGGTTGCAACTGAAATTATAGGACAAGCTGAACCATAGTTTTCCAGATTCGGCGCGTAACTGAAATTACAGGATAAGCCGAACCCGGGGTACACAAGATTCGGCTTGCAACTGAATATACATGCTGAGCCGAACATCACGAATTCCAGGAAATAGATAACTAATTAACTGTTACGCTATCGATTAAAACATGAAATTCAAGGTGTCCATAACACAATCCCAGTTCACTAATGCAAACATTAAAAAGAAAGTTCGGAACCTAAAAGCCAAGGTGTTTGCAAGACCATAAAAGTGTACTTAAAACTTAAGAAAACACTAAAATTGCAAACATAAAAGGGCACTTAACCATGACCCCTCTTCTTAGTTCCACGACCACCTCTTCTTCCACCCTGGTCTTCATCTTCCGAGGCATCATTATTGGGTGGGCCGGTAGTACCACCTTCACTTGTACTTTCACCAACTTGTCGAGACCTCTTAGTGGTAGGCCTTTGTGCGGGTTCCTCGGGTCCTTGTCCTTTGTTGATGATTGCATCCCACTTCTTGTAGAGGTATTTTTGTTCTTAAATGGTCATATATGTTTTGCAACCAAGTTTGGCCTTCATTTTTTTCAACATCTCCCTACCCGCGGCAACCTATTTTTTCATTTGTCAACAACTTATCACCGTGAGATTGGAGACATTTTTACCATAACTAATTTATGAAAATAGTATAAAGTGAAGTCATTCTTACCATTATCTTGAAAGCCTTGACTACTTTTTCAAAAGTAGACTTATCGGTGATCTTTGTAAAGACCCTCGAGCTCGTCAACGCTATTAGACTAGTCAAGAGACGTTTTTAGCCGCTAATATCTCGAATAGAGTAACACCAACGTTAATTAATACGAATTAATCTAACAACGATTTAGATACGAAATTAGTATCGTTAGATAGGCCTTGAAAAGTTACGCAGAATGAGGTACTCGAACGTGTCATTCGGACACCGGAGGAAGAAGATATCGTTAGATTATTATGAAGGGAAGAATCGTCATTTTAACTGAACCGAATGACTGCCCTTATCAATTCTTGGGTGCCCTAATAATTCTCGTCATCCTTATCCTCTCTCATCCGAGTAGAAATTCTTATTCTTCTTCTTTCTTCTGATTCCAAAGCTGATTTAGCTGAATTGCAAATCAGATCTGGCTGACTGCAGTATTTTTGACTGAGATGAAATAAATCTGAATTAAGATGGAAAAAAAGTAGGATCTATAAATATAAATTATTATATTGGTTACACAATTCATAATTGAGTTCAGTTTACACTTAGGTTCAAAATCACAAAAGAAAATAAATAATCAAGTCTCATAAAGACAACTGCAAACCAGCAAAACGAGATCCTGCCGGATGACGAACTGACGAACTGAGCCAACAATTTCAGAATGATACACCTACAACAATAAAATGGTTTCAGCATAACTGAAGTATAAAACAAGTGCAAAATACTCACTGAAAAGTAAATATACTATATGGATGTATAGCAATCAGACAAGCATTATCATACAAGCACCATTTACTACTTGTATGGATCACCAGTACTTGTGCCCTTCACATAGTTTCAGCTTTCAATATTCACTCATTTATAATTATTACCACTAGTAAAAGAAATACCTAATTAGCACCACCAACCATCAGATATAAAAATTCAGACGACGTAAGCTAGAATTTTCTAAACAGAGTCTGTTATAACAAACCAGTGGATGAAAAATTGTCTTTAGCTGCATATCTTATCCCCATACATATATGAGGACTGGAATAGCTTGCCTTTGGATTGGTGTTGGATCTTCAAACCAAAGTTCCCCATACTCTTGTTGGTTAAACTTCAACATAGAAGTCACAACAAGCTTGTTAGGACAAGATTAGGAAATTGATGTAATCCTAAGGGAATTAGAAGTCATCTAGTTCTAAGAAAAGGAAAGACATGTAATAAGGTAATAGGACTAGGAAAAGGAATTCATAGTTCTATATATATATGATCACCAAAGTTGTGGTTTATCATATGAGCAAGATTAGAGCTTGTGTTTAGTTTTGAGAGATTTTCTAAACATCAATAAAGAGAGTTGTCTTTATATAATCTAAGTTTCATCTTGCAGTTGCCATTAATTGATATCAGAGCTTGTTTCTGAGCCATGGAAAACGAAACCACCATTGTGGTTGCAAAACAGTTCACACCACCATCATTACAAGTTCCAATCCTCAACGCCGCAAACTACACAGTATGGGCCATGAGAATGAAGGTACTGATGAAAATCTACAAAGTTTGGGAAACAATTGATCCTGGTACATTGGACCCAGACAAAAACAATGTTTCCATTGGATTACTCTTTCAAGCAATACCAGAATGTCTTGTTCTACAAGTTGGTGAACAGGAAACTTCAAAGAAAATTTGGGATGCAATAAAGGCATGTAATCTCGGAGATGATCGAGTTAAAGAAGCCCATCTGCAAACCTTAATGTCTGAATTTGAAAGAGTGAAGATGAAAGACACTGGTACTATTGATAGCTTTGCAGGAAAGATATCAGAGATAGCCTCAAAAGCTGCGTCACTTGGACAATCCATTGATGAAGATAAACTGGTAAAGAAGTTTCTCAATAGTTTACCAAGATCCAAGTATATTCATATCATAGCTTCTCTCGAACAAGTCTTATATTTAAAGAAGACTAGCTATGAAGATATAATTGGAAGATTGAAAGCATATGAAGAGAGAATCCTTGATGAAGAAAACAATGGAGAAACTCAAGGAAAACTCTTGTACACAAACTCTTACCAACAAAACTCTGCGACAAGAGGAAGAGGTCGTGGAAGAGGTGGTAGAGGAAACAGAGGCCGAGGAAGGGGAGGAAGGTTTAACTCACAAGATAGAACAACAAGTCAGAATGATCAAAACCAAGGGAAAGAAAAGAAGGATAGATCAAACATTATTTGTTACAGATGTGATAAACCAGGACACTTCTCCTCTGTATGCCCTGAAAGAATACAAAAGATGGAAGAAACAAACAAGAATGAAACAAGGGAAGCAGATACAGCTCTTTTCATGCACGAAGTTGTATTCTTAAACGAAGGGAAACTAATACCAAAGAACTACGAATCAAAGGATTGAGAAGAAGGAATCTGGTATTTAGATAATGGAGCAAGCAATCACATGACTGGTAAGAGACACTACTTTTCTGAACTCAATGAGAAAATCAAAAGACAAGTGAAGTTTGGGGATGGATCTTCTATAGAAATTGAAGGGAAAGGATCAATTCTATTTCAGAGAAAGACCGGAGAACAGAAGCTTGTCACAAACATCTACTTCATCCCAAACTTGCAAATCAAAATTCTAAGTTTAGGACAAGCTACAGAAGTTGGATGTGATGTTAGAATGCGACAAGATTATCTAACAGTTCATGACCCAAGTGGAAGACTTTTAGTTAGAGTCTCACGCTCACAGAATAAACTCTACAAGATAAGTCTCATGATTGGAAGGCCATTGTGTCTGAATATGAGACTAGAAGATCAGACATGGAAGTGACATGCAAGATTAGGACACATAAGTTTCAGAACCTTAAAAACTATGTCTCAGAACAAGATGGTTCGAGGGCTACCACAACAAAACGGAGTGGTGGAGAGGAGAAACAAGACTCTAATGGAGATGACAAGAAGTTCTTTAAAGGCTATGCAGGTACCTAATTATCTATGGGGAGAAGCTGTACGACACTCCACATACCTAATAAACAGGATACCTACGAAAGCTCTAAAAGACATGACTCCATATGAAAGCTTGCGAAAGAGAAAACCAAACATAGATCATTTAAGAGTGTTTGGTTGCAAAGCATACGCAAAAGTTGATTCTGCAACTCTTAAGAAACTGGATGATCGATCTCAGACTCTTGTGAATCTAGGAATTGAGCCTGGATCCAAAGCTTACAGATTATTCAATCCAACAACGAAAAGAGTGATAGTGAGTCGAGATGTGGTATTTGATGAAAAAGCAAACTGGAACTGGAAAGAAACTAATGATGGACCAAGTAGGGATCCAGGAATGTTTCACATGAGATGGGGTCAAGTAATTGATGAAGGCGAAGGACCCATAATCATCAATACCAATGGAAACAATGATGTTAATAAAGAAGAAGAAGAGAATAATGAAAACACTGAGAAGTAGAAGAAGAAGAAGAGATCGATGAAATAACTCAACCCATTCCACTGCGAAAATCAACAAGACAGATACAAAAGCCACAATATCTGGAGGATTATGTTCTTCAAGCTGCAGAAGAATGTGAGATAATGCTACTTTCTGTTAATGATGAACCAAGGAATTTTCAGGAAGCAAAGGTCTCGACTAAATGGACACAAGCATGTAGAGAAGAAATTATTTCAATCAACAGAAACAAGACTTGGTTTCTAGTTGATAAGACAGGTGGGGTAAAAATGATTGGTCTTAAGTGGATCTTCAAAATAAAACGGAATGCTAATGGTACTGTCAACAAATATAAGGCAAGACTTGTAGCTAAGGGATACGTTCAAGAATCAGGCATAGACTTTGATGAAGTTTTCGCACCAGTTTATAGACTAGAGACAATTCGTCTCTTAATAGCAAAAGCAGCATCAAACTCATGGGAAATTCACCACTTAGACATTAAGACAACATTCTTACATGGTGAATTGCGAGAAGATGTGTATGTTGAACAACCAGAAGGTTTTGAAGTAAAAGGACAAGAACATAAGGTTTATAAGTTATCAAAAGCTCTATATGGTCTAAGACAAGCTCCTCGAGCCTGGAATACAAAGTTAGATCAAATATTAAGAGAAATCAGATTTGTTAAGTGCTCTAAAGAAACATCAGTATACAGAAGAGAAGAAGAGGGAACGCTTCTTGTGATTGCAGTCTATGTAGATGATCTATTTTTGACTGGCAACTCCCTTAAGGTGATCAATGAGTTCAAGAGAGAAATGTCATCAAAGTTTGAGATGTCAGACCTCGGAAAACTCACTTATTACCTTGGCATAGAAGTCCATCAAGGAGTAGATGGGATTCAGATTAAACAAGAAGCTTATGCAAGGAGAATTCTGAAAGAAGCAGGACTTGAAACTTGTAATCCAACTAAGATACCAATGGAGTTTAGACTTAAAGTTTCAAAGGCACAAGAAGAAGCTGAGATTGATCCAACGAGTTATAGAAGAAATGTTGGATGCCTTAGATACTTGTTACACACAAGACCAGACTTGGCTTTCTCTATGGGAGTAGCAAGCCGTTATATGCAGAGTCCACGCAAGTCTCATGGTGATGTAATAAAGCAGATATTGAGATATCTAAGAGGAACAATCAACTGTGGATTGAAGTATGGTCGAGGAGGATCAAAAGGAATTGTTGGGTATAGTGACATCAGTCATAATATTGACCAAGATGATGGAAAAAGTACAACTGGTCATATATTTTATCTAGGAGAAGCACCTATTACATGGTGTTCACAGAAGCAAGACACTGTAGCCCTCTCATCCTGTGAAGCTGAGTTTATGGCTGCAACAGAAGCAACTAAACAATCAATATGGCTTCAAGAACTGTTGGGAGAAATCAAAGGAAGAGAACCTGAAAAAGTTCTCATCAAGATTGATAATAAGTCTGCAATTGCACTCACTAAAAATCCAGTGTTTCATGGGAAGACGAAACACATTCACAAAAGGTATCATTTCATACGAGAATGCATCGAGAAGGAGGTCATCAACGTTGAACACATACCAGGAACTGAGCAGAGCAGATATATTGACAAAGGCATTAGCTCCGATCAAGTTTGAAGAAATTAGACAATTGATTGGAGTACAAGATATGTCACGGATAAGGTTGAAGCTTAACGCGGAGAATGTTGGTTAAACTTCAACATAGAAGTCACTAACAAGCTTGTTAGGACAAGATTAGGAAATTG
Source organism: Papaver somniferum (assembly GCF_003573695.1). Lineage (NCBI taxonomy): Eukaryota > Viridiplantae > Streptophyta > Magnoliopsida > Ranunculales > Papaveraceae > Papaver > Papaver somniferum. Next base: position 68,053,714 of record NC_039361.1, read on the forward strand.
ATGTAATCCTAAGGGAATTAGAAGTCATCTAGTTCTAAGAAAAGGAAAGACATGTACAAAGGTAATAGGACTAGGAAAAGGAATTCATAGTTCTATATATATATGATCACCAAAGTTGTGGTTGATCATATGAGCAAGATTAGAGCTTGTGTTTAGTTTTGAGAGATTTTCTAAACATCAATAAAGAGAGTTGTCTTTATATAAGCTAAGTTTCATCTTGCAGTTGCCATTAACTCTTTCTATAATGCTTACACCCCGTTTCCCATAAAAATAATGTCTATACAGAACTTTGGCACTGTCCGACCATGTAAACTGCGAGGTCAATTATATGTAAAGGATATCAATATGCGATTCTTGTAAAGTAACAGTTCAAACGTAAAGAAGTATTTAATCAATAAACATATATTCAATGCTTATATATAACACCTAGTTCACAAACGAGATTGAGTACAGTACTCCATACAAGACTCAAATGATGGCATGTAGCAGTTGCAAGCTTAGCAATCCAGGTACCCAGTTCTATAAAAAGAACAGACAAGTCGTGGCCAATAAGTTACCAACATGACAAATAACTATCAAGTAAGAGGAATGCAAAGGAGTAAAGAATATGTGAAAGAAAGGCATTCTGATTCTGTGGCCGTCTGTGGGACGTCAAGATGTATTAAGGGAGTCAGGTTAGTGTTATTATGATTGGAAAACTGGGTTTATGTTGTTAGCGATACAGTCGATGGATATAAAAAGGATAATGCAGAGAAAAGGGAAGACACGCAATATGTACTGAGAGCTTCGAGATGAAGCCTTCACTTACCAAACAGTGCAAAAAAAGATCGTATATGGAAAACAACATATTGATATTGCAGGAGAAAGCAGCAAGACTCTAAGGTTTACTTCTACTACTTTCCCTGTACCTAAAATTAACCTCGTCAGACACACTGTCAAAAGACAAGTCCCATGAAAGAACTTCACCTTATCTTTGGAATAGCCTTTGAGAAAGTGAATCATGGGCTTCCTTTTGCATATAGATAAGGAGAAAAAAAATGAAGTTGAATGGATGTGGAAACAGAAATTTGTCAAAGGATACACCCAGTTTGGAGTCTTCAGATAGTTTTTGCTACTGGCAAGTGGATGCAGAACTGTTGAGAAATAATACACATGTCCGCTATGATACCCAGCAGACCGGGCATGAGCGGCGCACCAAAGATCACGTCCATACCAAGCATTGCCCATGGGAGATAAAATGCCGGAAAATATGGTCAAAATAAGTAAACAGTAAAAACTGTACTTTATAGCAACCTAGTTGTCATTTTTTACTTTTCCTTACTTGTGATTGTTATCTAACTAATCTATATGCATATGAAGAAAATATTAAATGAGGCAGATCAAAGCTTACATTGAGAGTCACAAGACTGTAGAGGCTGATTTGAGCATTTGGAAATTCTCTGCTCCATACATAGAGAAGCATGTATACCAGAGAAATTCCAAGAAAAAGATTCCAGAATGGGGGAATGAGGGAAAATACCCAACAATCAAGAAAAAGTACGAGGATAAAATTATTTTGGTAAGAGATAAGAAAACGGGTGTTCGAAGATAAGGTAAATGGTAAAAAGGCTCCAAATTGAAATACGAAGGTGGAGAAACATAACACATACCAGTAATGATAAGGACCCAAATATCATCATCCAAAGAAAATCTGCAGTACGCCGTGCGTATGGACCTTGCTCTAGCTGGACCCCATATCTTGCTCTACAGAATTACAATTTACAATGGCAGTCCATCAGTATTTAGATTCACCAACACTTGACTTCCTTTGTAACTAATGTAGCTATCCTTAATAGAGGAAAGACATAGTATTTGCATTTAAAGACATAAGAATCTGACGGCGGAAACGTATTAACTTACATCACTAAGAGATGAATCCCAAAATTAATGGAAAAATTCCCAAAAAAAAAAAAGAAATCTGTCACCAGTCTCCACATTTGTGGTCAAATATAGAAAAATTTGGAAGGGTAGATGAACAACATATATAAAGGGGAAAAGGGGATCGTAAAGATTGACTGTTGGGTTGAGAAGAACTATGAGCACTGAGATAACCAAAAGCATGTACGCTCGCCATTTGAAATTAACCGAAGCACTCAGCCATTACTTAGTCATTTAACCACATGAAAGTGATGGAGATTCTCGGGTGTTGGAGAAAATGGGGATGGATGCCCATATACCACCATGTATCAGGCTTATGACAATAGTACTAAGAGCTTACTTCAGTAAATGTCTGGAAACTTGAGAAGAGACAACAATTGTACCTGAAGCCGCCAAACTTCTGGATCAATCAGTGCAATAAATGCAGGGCTCAGCAGTCTCAACTGAGATGCAGTAGTAGCCGCCAAACAGATGGTCCCATAAGCTTTAGTTATAAGTGGGAGTGAATTATAGTATCTGAAATCAAAACATACATGGCAAAAGGATGTCAGCGAAGCACACATAAAATAAAGGGATTCACTATTTTCTAGTCCAACAATAATATGCATCGTCACGACTTCAATAAGTTTCCCTTATAACTATTTCTTTTGTAAAAAAGGATAACAACGACCATAGAAGGGGCAGTCAAATATAAAAGTTTACTACATTAACATGGTACCATAGATGAGAGTCAAGAAACCTCCATATGGGTTTCAATATATCTAAGAAAAATTCATGTAGTTGTTCGTCAACAGATAATAAGTACAAAAAATAATAACCTCAGGGAGCAAAGCATTGCACATCAAGTGTTCCATAAATTTCCCTATTGGAAACAATCTGCAGCATATCAATGAAACAAAACATCTGAAGCCTCTCTCTCAAACTAGTGCTGCTAGACATGCTATAATCACAAAAAGACAATGTAAAAATGAATGTAGTATAGTTACACTTGCATCCCACTTCTCATATAATTATCATTCACATCAGTCTTTCACATATCAGCCTCCTCACAGACATCAACCATACTTTCATGTGAACACAAGTGATCGACGCATTTATGTGTCTATATTGATCTCAATTGTATATATTGTTAGTGCTCGATTCTGTACTTATTTAGTTATTTTATGTCCTTGTAGGTGTTTTTGGAGAAATAAGCTTTTGCGGGAAAATTGGCTCGAAAAGTGGTATTTGCGCTCGTGGGAGAAAATTACTATTCGGACTCTCAGTTTTAATAATGTGCACCTCAAATGATAAGGGGTACTCAACTACTATTCACACCCTTTCAGAGGATAGGGGCACTCCACCTCATACCTTTCATACGAACAGAAAATGGCGGGAAATTTGTTTGGTTTTTGCGTGAACTTCTGAAGATGGACTTGACCAAGATTGTTGTATATTTCTTCATGGGAATGATATGGTACTACCCCGGTTCATCAAAACAGGGTTGGTAAGACTTGTAGATACGAAGAAAAAGGGACATAAACCGAGTTTAGGTAAAACAGGGAAGTTCAAGTTTTTCGGGTATTTGCTGAGGCGATAGAGGAAACTATTTTTCCAACAAAAAGCGGTACAATCTATTTTATTTAATTTATTGCAATTATTATTATGATTATTTTCCTTGAACTATTATTGAATATGATTTTTATTTGAGTGATTGTGATCTGTTTTGATGGAGTATGCTTAGTTTATAGACTCTTGATGCTTCATACTTGGTATTTACAATTATTACTTTTGAACATCTATTAGTTGCAATATTTTAGAATCAAATTAAACGAGAAAATTGCATGAATATAAATATTTGGACCAAATCACTTTGAACTTGGAAAATAGTGGAATCTTAGCCTTAGTGTTCTTTTAATATTGATACCAACTTTGTCGGCGTTTGCTATAATTATTAGCGAGTTTTCTATTTAGTTTTGAATTTAAGTATAAAGTTATCCTTCACAAGTTCGAGAATCGAATCACTTTTTACCACTATCTATAAATCACATCAATTTTTGGCGCCGCCGACGCGGATTTGTATTAGGTTTTAGGTTTTAGATTTTTTTTTTTATTATTTAGATTTTTTTTTTGTTCTCTTTTACGCCTTTGGTATTTTTCTATTCTTTTTTAGATTTGGAGCGAAGCTATAAGGAAAGAAAAAGCGCTATAAAAGGAAAGCATCGCCAAAGAAGGAAAGAAAAGAGGAGTCTGAAAGGAGTGAAGAAGATTTTGTATATATTTAGATTTTACTTCTTTTATTTTTGGAAAATTGTATTAGGGTTTGTTGTATTTTTGTAATTTTCTTTTTATTTTTGGACTTTATTTTTGGGACGTTGGACATTACTATTTTTAAAACCTTAAGGAAGGGTTAAAAATTAAATATAACCTGTTTGCAGGGAAGGACGACAGTTACGATACTGTCTCGGCCCCTCGGGTTCGTACACTGACATAGGAGTCGGTGGCCTGAGTCGACTTCAAGGGTTCATCGCCCGTCTGGTACGGGAGGTAAGACTCTATCCACCCATGAATCACCTGTCAGTGGGTTTTATTTTGTGTGACAACTCACACCCATGCAATAGAATGTCGAACTGGTATTACAATAGCCAACATAACGAATATCCGACTGATTTTCAAAATGGACATTACTTTGACCATAGTGTGAATAGTGGTTGGGAATATCAAACTTTTGAAGGTTATGGTCTATACCATGGTGATCCTAATTACTATCCACACGCCAACCTGTCGTACGAGAAAAATTCCTCTCTACTAGAGTCAACACGTAAGTTAGCTGAGTCGACACGTAAGTTAGTAGAAATGAATAACTTAGTTATGGACGAAGGCAATGCAACGAGTGATCTTTCTTTCCTAGATTCAATCAGGAAGTCATGTGAGTCGACTCAGAATCTTTTGTTAGAGTCCCAGAACAGAACTGCTCGAAATAATCTTAATTTCCAATACAGTGTTTCTAATAATACCCTTGAAAATGAGGATAGTTATTTGCATAATCAAGATGCCGAGGTTATAACTGGTAACACTACTTGTTTAGATTATGATGAGGATAATGTTGATGAAGAATCGGATACATATAGGCATAGTGATCATGAATTTATTACTCCAACCGAGCTTTACAATGATAATATTATTTCTAGTTCGAATCCAAATAATTATTTACCTATTCAAAAGGACGAGGATTTGACTAGAGATACCACCGTTTTAGACGATGTAGTATTTCCTTATGATTACAAAACCGATGATGGTTTAGAGGAGCGGGTTTATCCTGAGAATATTCTTTTAGGGTCTAGCGATTTAGAAACACTAGTCTTAGAAAAAGAATATGAATTCGTCGAGATGTACCAGACTTAGAAGAATCAATTGACCATTTTCAGGAATCCGATGACCTAGAAATTAGGGAAGTTGTGACTAGTCTTTTTAGAGACACTAAAAACACTAAGTTTGGGGGTGATTATCATTCTCCATGTGGTTTAGCTCTTACAAAGGTCCCTCACTTGGGACTTGACATATGTGCCTCAACCATTTTACAAGATTATCTTCATACACGTTTTCCTGAACCTAGTGATGTCCATAAGGAAGTTCAGTTATTAGAAACCCATCCTCTGGTTGATGTGGTTTATCCAGGCTATGATACCCAGATTGACTTTGTTTTCCCACCAAATATTTTTCTTCCAAATGTGGGAACATATGAGTTTCAAATGTGTCAGCTACTAAATTTTAAGACTGAGCCTAAGTACTTTAGGAAATTAGTATCGACACATTTGCTTAAGATTGGCCGCCAGTTTCATCATGGTCGATTGTGTGAGTCAAAACTAATTGTCTTTAAGGATCCGAAATTATTCAGGTTATTATTATGTGCTTCTAAGTTTTTACTTGAGTTTTTCCAGACTCTAATACCTGAACCGGATCTTATCTTTGAGGAATTCCATCACATGAAAATATTTTATCTCGGTCGATTGTGTGAGACTCTAAGGATACGCTCCTTAGAGTGGGTCATCATGGTCTTGGTGATATCAATAGCTAATGAGTGTGGTTAGCACGAATATTATACATTGTTTTGAAGAAGGATTTTGTCCATATACATTGTTTGTGTATTTCCAGTGACTTAGTCACTTTGATGTTTGGGAATACATGAATTGTTTTTCAGATCTTGCTCAAGATTTCTTTAAAGTTAAATGTTATTCCTGCTGGGAACCCCTTTTAGGGATGATGTGCTCACCCATTCCCACTTTCAGTTTCAGAGACAGATCAGAGTTGCGCAACGAAAGCTTCGAGGATTTGACTCCGTTAATTAGTAACTTCTGCTATGTTTATTATATAACATATTGTATCTGGAAACCAAATGACTATTGTATATGTATTATTTGATAGGACTTCTTGTATATATATGTTTCCGAGCGGGTTAGTTTTGGGTTAAGTTTTGTATCGCATTTCTTAATTGAATGCTTAAGTACATGTTTTAGATTCTTAGTGCCTCTTTATTTAGTTAATCTCTTGGATTAGTCAGCTGCTAGCTTAAGGGGCGCTACAATCTTGATTGCCTGCGCCTTCCCATTATCAACTACCTTTAGACTTTTCTTATTGATAATGATGGGATGAGAAATTTGTTTATACCAATCCACGGATCCTCTTCACATGGATCTTAAACTAAAGGTGTTAACTTGGACGCATCTAATGTGTGATCGTCTAATTTCTTCCAAAACTCAAGGGTGGGATCAGGATCATACTTTGGTTCCCATGATGAAGTGGTGCTTTTAGTTCCAATACCACTCTTTGGTAACAACTTGAATTTCTCGTCAAACAAAAGAACATTTTGGACGCATCCTAATTGACGGAGTACTCGTCGAGGATCGTATATAACATAACTACCGGGATAAAACAATGGCTCATGGTAAATACCTACCGGCATATACTCATCTTCAACAACTTCATCTTATTCATATTCCTTCTCATATGGTTGAAAAACGACGTCATCAACACCCATTGTGTCCAACGTCTCTCTCAAACTTGCCACCAACTGTTTTTTGTTTTTTTTCTTCGAGTCCTCGTACTCGTACCGTGTTGCAGTTGGCTCTGTATCAACCCAATCAACATCCTTTTCAAATGTTTTGGCCAATTTCAAAATTGGGAACTGGTCATATACCCACACCTACATCCAAAGAACCACATTCAAAAATCAAAAGAATTAAAGTGATAGAAACAAGTTTTACTTGAAAACATCAAAGTAAGAATAAAGTTCGCAAACTCAGTGTATTGTTCGGATTATATGGCTAAAGTATCATAAGTCGAACCATATATGTAAAATGTTCGACTTATACGATATGACAGTTATAAGCCGAACCACACACTGATTTCCCAAAAGTTACCTGAAACAAAGTGAAGTTTCCTCTGATGTTTGTACTTGTCAACCTAGACGCGGTCGCAAGTTGGTCCGGCAGGTAAGATAGTGAAGTCGTTCCCCAAGCATACTTGTTAACAGTATCAAGATTCTTTACCAATTGGAGATAATTAGCATTTACCTTGTTTCCGGTAAGGTCGGGAAAGATATCTCCACCAAGAGTATAAAGCAAGTAGGCAGTTCCGGTTTTCTTCACTTTGATATCATCCATTACCAACACCCCTTCCTTTACTCTCTCCTTTGTGTTCTCAAATTCATTTTTCAAGTTAGTGAACTTGATCTTCTTATTCTTCTTATTTCTGCCATTGGGTATGAATACAGAATCAACATCTTTAACGGACCGACAAAAATCCAACTCAGTTTTGTATGCACCCAAACCAAGAGTTTCCTCGTACAACTTGTAGAGCTCATCCCAACTCATGTCATAAAAATCAGCATCCACACTTACACCCCTTGATTTAAGGCATGTAATCTTACTTGCATCATCAGGAGTGATTGCCATCTCTCCAAAAGGTAATTGAAATGTGTAAGTTTCTGGACAAAATCTCTCGAAAAATGCAGAGACCGTCACACTATCATATTCCTGATGTCCATATTGAATTGCAGGACATAAAGCACTGGCTTGTACGTAAGCAACCACCTCAGGAACCTATTCAGAAAGTTTCCATTCCTCTTCCCTCTGGTGTCTCAATACTCGGACTGCACGGTTGTCATTAGGAGTCTCATAAATTCTCTTCGCCCAAGATTCGACATAACCAATCAACACATTTCCTCCATCTTCCGGAAGACTATGAGGCAAACCATCCGATCGAGGTGAAATTACATCATCTTCATCAGGAATGTGTAAACCTGTGATCCGTTGTTCTGCAACTTTCTGCACTTTCTCGGGTTCTGCAACCTTCTTCCCTTTCTTCTCTTTCTCGGGTATCCGTTGGGGTTGTGTTTCTTGATTATCATCAACTTCTTCATCATCATCTATTCCTTCTTATTGTCTTCCAACTCTTCCTTGTTCATCTTCTTATTCTAAAATGCCTCCTCCACCTCCACCTCTCGCTCCCAATTTCTTCTTACCTCCTCCCCGAGGATCGGGACTTTTAGAAGTAGAAGGCGTTACCTCCATCTTCTTCATCTTTTTAGCTGCATTGTTCCTGACACAAGTATAAAAGTTATAAGCCTACTTCGAACAACAAAGGAATACAAAATATATAAAATATGGATTTGAAAAACCAAAAACTTGTCAACACATCAACAGGTTCGGCTAACCCGAAACAACACATATGAGACGAACTATGTATTAAACTTTTGATTATCATACAGAGAGAGTAGTTCGGCTCATACGTAAAAAATACTTACAAGACGATTCTATATATTCGGTGCAGAACTAAAATTATCGAATAAGCCGAACCTATATTTATAAATTGAAACATATATTCGGCGTAAAATTATATCATACAAATAAGCCTATCCTATACACTTGTAAAATTTATGAAATTCTAACAACAATGTTCGGTGCAAAACTAAAACAATTGAATAAGCCGAACCTATACTTATGAATTGAAACATATATTCGGCGCAAAATTATATCATACAAATAAGCTGATCCTATACACATGCAAAATTTATGAAATTCCAAAAACACATATTCGGCGCAAATCTAATACTATCGAATAAGCCGATCCTAAATATAAGGCTCTATGTGACTAAGTTCGGCTCATAACTAATATGTACTGTTAAGCCGAACCGTTCATATGCACTTTCAGGGTTCAGTTTCAAGAACAGTTCGGCGCAAATCTAAACTTCATTTTAAGCCGAACCCTATCCTGTAACCGCCGCAAAACCCTAATTTTTTGACGAATTCAACCTATTATACCAATCAAAAACATACAATACGAGATGGGTTTTTAGAACTAACCTTCTTATTCTCATTTCAGGAGTTGGTTCTTCTGCACTTTGTTCTTCCGGCTGGATTTGTGCTTGAATTTCAGTTTGTTCTTCACTAATTTCAGTTTGTTCTTCACTTTCTAAATCTTTATGTTCAAATGGTTGTTCAATTGATCTATTAGAATGCGATACTTTCTTACGACGAACCATTATATAGTTGAATTTAATCGTCGATTAACTTTTCACGAATCGACGATTATCAATTTCGGCGATGATGCAATGAAAAAAAGAAGAATACAGGAGGTTCGGCAGAGGAGAGGAAGAAGAAGAAGAAAGGTTGGTTTTGAAACTGATTTTTTGGTTTATTGATTTTAGGTTTTTGTATTAGGACAAGGGATAGATTAGTAACTTAAAAGATTTAAAGGTATATAGGTAATTGAACTATCCATAGGGTACCCCTTATAAGGTCACCCAAGTTAGTACTATCATTTTGTATGTCCAGAAAGATTTAGGTATACCTAAAAACAGCCTTCAATTGGTAATGGTATTTTGCTGGACACAAGCACATATGTATCATTTTCATTTTTCCCATGTAGTTCTGTATCTCATGGGCCTGACTTTTCTCAGCTCGGTTTTGCATTAGCCCACGTATTGGATCTATGGTATTGTCGTGGATTTCATTCTTCAAAACGGCAGAAAATGTATAAACTGACACAAATGATAACAGTTTCAAACATCTTACTTATTAATGATGATATAGTTGGAAGTTTAAATTACAAAAATGATGGTTTCCTCCCAAAAACATTGTCAGAAGAGATAAATAAAACAAAAAGAGACTGGAGAGAATGTAAGATGAACATGATATCTGTTTTTGCTGTTTGTATAATGGCAGGACGGATTTGGAGTACTTTCATTTTGCTAGGTAACGTCGTGCATATAGTTGCTTTCCATTAATGGTAAACTTAACCTTTTCCTGACCACCACGGAATTTCTTAATCGTCGAAGAAGAAGAAAACACAACACGAGCATACAGGGGCTGCTTCTTTTCCTGCAGATGTACCCTTTCAACGCAATTGCCATATAGTCTGCAAAGTAGAGTAGAAAGTTAATGAAAAACCAGAAATTCAATCATGAGACGTGAACTACTAATTTAGCAAGAAAAAAATCAATACAAACTACATAGCCGGCAAAGTATTCAAATAACTCTTGGTCAGACGTAGGAAACCCCCGGGAAAATGTGACGAACATCGTTCTTTTCTCACCTTTCGAAGCATTCTTTGTGCTTGAACTTGATGCTGACACATTCGAAGCATTGTTTGTGGTTGAACTTGATGCTGACACATTCGAAGCATCCTTTGTGCTTGAACTTGATGCTGAGACATTAATGAGTGAGGCCAACTCACTTCTATATTTATCTGCACCGAAGTTCAGACCCCCGGTAGGTTGATGACGAAACTCGGGGTTCTTTTCCAATGCCTTCTGTAAGACATCATAGAAAGCCTTAATACAGACTTCATCCACTTTCTGAGTAATTCCACTTCTCACCCGACCCTTACACTCATACAAGTTGGCCAACGAGATTTCTTTGTTGCTCGTTAAACTCAGTGTATATGGAATCACCTTCTTGCTCTTCAACTTAGGTGGTGGTGTCTTTGATGTGATGCAATCTAGTATCAGAATTGCTTCGTCCGCGGCCGTATTTAGTACACTCTCTTTTAACTTCATTATTTTTAGAACGAAATTTGGATAAGAAACATGTTCTACACACATCCACAATGCTATAATATCCATGCAACGAAAAGGGTCTCGAGATAGATTGATCACCAGTCGTGAGTACATTTCCCTATCCATTTGATGATATGAGTGGATATCTTGTTTGCCCTTACCAGTTGCCATTGCTCAATACGCATGCTCTACAAATTGAAAACATGGGGATAACGAAATGAAAACACGAGAAATGGCGGGTTATTGTGAGATCACTTATTGGCTTTGCCATTTTTATACCAAAATGGTGTTCTTTCGTAAGTGTCTTTACACAAAGAGATGTGATTGTTTGAATGTTACCTTTCAGTACAACACAACGTTTCAGAAAAATGGGAACCTTTCATGGACGTGACTCACTGACTCAAACAGGCAATTTACGATTTGACTCAGTTATCATCTAAGTCGGTCCAAAGTTGAACCAGTTCTTTAAAAATAAAATCCAGGATGATATTTTGTTTTCATCCGACGGCCTAAGTAAATACTCAAATTATCGTGTTTTTGAACGGTTGAGATTAACTTTAAGAAATAATAAATACTTTGGAGTAATTCGTAAACCCTTCCCATACGATCATTTCTGGGGTTTTTGCTGAAGAAGAGAGAGTAAAGAACGCAAATAGTGGTGGAAAAGTTCTAGAAGGTATATTTTTTATCTGAGAAATACTAAAACCCTAGATTCTTATCGTTTGTGTTAATTTTTTATAGTAGATTTTAGGGTTTTATATCTATATAGATAGATTCATTTAGATTCAATTAGAAATTTTAGGGTTTCATTTTAATATTTATGAATCTGATTTTTTTTCTTTTTAGGTTGTAACAATGGCCTTCATGAGTAAAGTTGGAAATCTGCTTAGGCAGAGTGTAAGCAAGAATATTAATTCAGATTTGTGTGGATCCAATCCATCTATTTTTCAAGCAATAAGGAGCATGTCATCTTCCAAAGTCTTCGTTGGAGGTGTGTTTTTTTTTTCTTTCTTTTTTTTCTTTTCATTCTCTATTGATTTTATGGTCTGATGTTTGTGCTGGTGATTTCAGGGTTATCTTGGAATACTGATGAGACATCCCTGAGACAAGCTTTTGCTGATTGTGGAGAAATTATTGACGGTATTTTTCTCCTAGAATGAGTAGTATGAGTGACTGCGTCAAATATGTTTGATTTAGTTTGTTTTACTATCTTGTGATAACATTTAATTGAAAACCTAGGAGGATCTTGTGCTTTTTCGAATAAATTTACAGCAACTAAGGAAGAGAAATTGTGATTTTTTAGGTTAACAGGTAATGGTTACTTATGGAGTTTAATGTACTTTTATATTTCTTGACTTGTCTAAAATGTGAATGAATGGTGTGACACAGCAAGAGTTATCATGGATCGGGATTCGGGAAGATCTAGAGGCTTTGGATTTGTGACATACACATCTACTGAGGAGGCTTCTAAAGCCATCAGTACTTTAGACGGACAGGTATGTGCTACTACATGTTATGCATATCATTTTTTAATCTGTAAACATTGTTTATCTATTTGTTTACACAAATACTTGTGCTATAATTGAGTGTGTCAAGTAATATGAGTACAGTTATGACTATGAAGGCAATTGTTGCAGAATCTTGATTAGGAAATTGTGCTGATATTAATAGCATGTAATATGTTTCTCACGGCAGATTGTCTCAAATTGGATTAATATCTGGTTGTCTGTCCTAGTTTACCCTGTTAATGACATTTGGAAACTGAAACTCAAAACTTGCTGTTGGATCCCCCACCAGTGTGATCTCATTTTCATCATTTAGTTGGAACCTAGTAATATGTTTCTGATCTATGATGAGTTTCATCCTTGGTTTGATTGTGTAACCTGTTTTACAGAATGTTGATGGTCGAACGGTGAGAGTGAATTATGCAACCGAACGAGCACCCCGTAGCTTTAGTGGGGATGGCTATAACAGCGGGGGTGGCTATAACAGCGGGGGTGGCTATGGCTATAACAGCGGTGGAGGTAGCTATAACAGCGGTGGGGGTGGCTATAACAGCGGTGGGGGTGGCTATAACAGCGGTGGGGGTGGCTTCAACAGCGGTGGGGGTGGCTTCAACAGCGGTGGGGGATATGGTGATGGTGGTAACACTTATGGTGGTGCTGGAGGTGGAGGTGGTTATGGAAGTGAAAGCAGTGGTGGCGGAAATTTTAGTGTTGCTGGTGGTGTTGGTGGCAGCGAAAGCAACTTTAATGATGGTGTAGGAGGTGGTGAATCTGGTGATAGCAGCTTTGCTAGTGGTGGCTACACAGGCAACACAGGAGGTTCTTTTGACCAGACAGGTCCCTTGGAAGGGAGTTTCAAAGATGATGATGGCCAGCCAGATGACTATGCCAACAGGCAAGCTTGATGGAGAATCACTTCGGGGCGGAAGAATGGACTGTGAGTTAGAGAGATGTTAGAACCGTCTTCGGTGTTTTATGCATGTAAAGAAACTTACGAAGTGGGATGTTCTTTTCTTTGTTTTGCATTCTGGACCTTTTTTAATTGAACTTGGAAGTCAATAACTCGTGTTTGTTAGGTTGCATACAAAGATGCTTTGTAATAAGCTTTTCAACTCGGGTACACTTTTTTAAGTAGCTATTTTTATTTCTACCTGCAAGTAACAACAGCCTTTATATGTGAACTTTAGATATCCGTAGTGGCTGGTTCGTTTTTTAAAGTTCACAGAGTTGAAAGCAGAAATATTGTATTTGTTATATCAGGCAACCGTAAACTTTATGTCATTTTAAGTAGCCCAGCAGTTCTGAAGCTTCTGATATGAGATGCTAGTTGTTTGAGTATTTGTCTCTGGATTGATCTGCGAAAATCAGAGCACCAGTGAACGAGTCCACTCATCCATCCGGAACTTTAGAACGAAATTGTTGCCTCAGCCTTGTGTTGTCTTGAAGAAGACCAGAAAAGAAACTATACAGTGGTGAAGTCACTGGGGTTGTTCTTTACCCAAAAAAAAAAAAAAAAAAAAAACTGCGCGAGTAGCACTCCCCTTTTCACCTTATTCTCTGTAACCGGTTATCCCACTGGTAGTTCCTGATCATCAGTCAGACGCTTCCAAGTCTTGTAGCGCATTTGATCTTTTTGATGAGGTCACTTTAACACAGTTCAAGGGACATTCCTGGCTAGAATTTTACTCGAGTTGCGTTACAGATACGTCGTTATTAAGCAATTTTTTCAATCAAAGTTCAAGCTTTTGGCAATGTAAAGAGATGGGATTTTCTCTCACACCTCAGCTTAGTCTTAGGTCGCGGTTCAGTTCTGCCAGAAGTTAAGCTGCAGAAAACAATGAATCCTGGCTCTCATTCAAGGATTACCCAGCAGTTCCAATAATTTACAATTGCTGGGTCTAAAGTTTCTTGTATCCTGTATAAACGCGTTTCAGGGGTAAAGGTTTCGGTCTCTCCATATTTCATGGTATTTTAGTCTAAACTCTAAAGTTCCTTTGGTTTGTAGTTAACAACTAATATATACCAAATCTGTGAAAACAAAGACCCTAAGATGCATACAACAATCAATGGGTAATTCTGTATCTTGCGCTTACGCAAATAATTAGTGGCAGAACAAAAATGAAAAACATATTTTCTGTCAAGTGTAATCTGTACAACTCAAAAATGAATAAATGAGCCTTTTTAACTATACCTTATCGTCCAGTGAAAACAACAATTTTTGAGCATTCAAAACTAAAGGAGAACCTTTCTTGGTTTTCTCCACAATCTTTTGTATCAGTAACCTTCCCATCTCATCCCCATCGTCATCATCGTAGTCGTCATCTCCATTTTCTTCCTCAAACTCCCCAACTTCATTTGAGAACCTCTCCAATGTCTTTCTCTTATCACTAAATGAGGACATCGGCGTAGGGTACCTTTCTTTGATCACTTTAACTGGCTGAAAGGACCCATTCTCTGTGGTTCCATTCCAATTTGGAAAGAGATTTCGTTCCCAGTGTAATCTTCCATTATTAATTTGGTTTCCATGACGCACTGTTGATGGAGTATGTTCCTCCTCTTCATCTGTAAGTGTTACCCCCAAAAGTTCCTCATACGTCTCATTGTAAGAATCCAGAGCATCGCCAGACAGATTTAGAACTAACGGTTGTGCAATCGAGTTATCTTCATCTACAGTAAGACTCTCCTGAGATGAAGACCTTGGTCCACCATTTGAGTAGTTTCTCTGAAGGTTCCGCTGCTGCTTATATTCCATCAGGGTTACTCTTTTCTGGCTATTTTGGAGTTCAGATTCGAGTTCCTCAATTCTTCCTTCTAGTCTTGATTGGATAACTTCATGCAATCGCAAGCTCAGTGCTCTAGGTGACACGGCGTAGTTCACATTTTCAGTCTGAGTGGTAGACGTTCCACTTGCGTCCTTATCTGAGTCAGCTCGGAAATCAGCACCCCCTTTCACCATGTCAGGTCTCAATTCCCCTTGAACGATGTTGCCGACTAAGTCTGGATCAAGCTGCAAACAAATCAGAAATATAAGAGTTGTAAAATGTTCAGATCCTGAGTTGAAGTTGTTCATTGGTTATACTCCAGTTCCAACAAACAACAAGGAATCAAGCCATTCATGATAGGAGATAAAAACAAGTACATTTTCTTGATAGAAATGAAACTTGATATCAGGTTATCTGCGGAGCCACGTTATGACTGCTAGTCAACGAAAAACCTTCACATATGTACTAGGGCAATTTCCTAATTTCTATCTGATGCACAGACGCGCTCCTATACAACCCCATGATGGTTATAAACACAATCATATTTAATCCAAACAAATGAGAAAAATTAAATGCATAAAAACGAACTTAAAACAGAACAAGAACTTTACATGCCGTCCTAGTCGGACAGATACAGAAATTGTGACTCGTTAAGTTGTCGCCGCAACTAGTCAGACTTATGGAAGAGAAAGCAACAAGCGAAGAAATAAGTAATACCGTTGTTAATGTGTAAGTTCGTAATGACATGCTAAAGTTTAAAACAGATGATGTAAGTTTGTATGCTTAAATCTAATCCCCCACTTTTTAAAAATGGATCTCTAAGATCAGTTTGCGAGCTTACCTCGTCGAGACCATACAGTCTTCCTTCCAAACTAGTTGCTTGCATGTTTAGTTCCAACCTTTCTAATTCAGCTTCAAGCTCTGCTTCAATTTTCATCATTTCTGAGTTTTCCTCTAGCTCAAGTTTCTGAGTATCTGATCTTTTATCACCATAATTCAAGGATGACAGCTCAGAAGAGAATGATGTCATACCCACATTATGGAAGGAATGATCATTGGTTTCTTGGGATTCATCATCCTCATTAGGTAGTTCCTTCACTGTAAGTGAATCTTTCATCTCGAGCTCTTCCTGTAGATCTTGAACCAAGTTCTCAGTCTGCTTTAACAGCCCATGTAACTTGTCAACTTCTCTTTTATTTGCTACCACGGTAGACATCACCCCAACAGTTATTCCAAGGCAGAAAAGAAACATCCCATTGGCTGATCCCGACGACACTGAAATAATGATAATGTTAGACCACCCTAATATGTACCCTAAAATCTCACAAGATAATGAACCTTCTTGTGCTTTTAGGTAAGTACTGACAGATTAATCAAGTAAAATGGCTTATTAGGAGGGTACAGAGAAACATAAATTAACCAAGAAAGTTCGTGCAAGATGCTGCGAACAAAAACTGGAAACACAAATCAACTCTAAAAAACTAGAAACACCAATCAACTCTAAAGATAGATAGTGAAGTATTAAACTAGCACATCTTAGGAATTAGGATGTCTTTTACAAGATAATTGCACGCTACCAGCACAATAATGAATAAGTTTATAAAGCACAAACAAACTTGCAGCTAAGGTACAGAATGAAGACAAGGGTTCAAAAGGAATGCGTGAATAATGTGATATTACCTTGTGACATGAAATTTTTTCCCATCACCTTTGTTTTGCAACTGCTTAACTTTCCAACTCGCCCCTTTGCTCTTTTTTGTTTAATTTCCAATGGACCTATCTGTGGAAGAGGTGGAACCCCTACTACTACATCCTTTCGATTAACATCAAAACCATTATGCAACATACTTTTTCCACTATCCAAATGTGCACTGTAAGAATCGCTGCTCGCCCTACTAATTACCCGGGTTCCATCAGTAACAACAAGTGGCCTCACAGTTTGTCTCGAAGGAGATGGGAATGTACTAAAAACATATTCTTCCATTTCAACGTGTTCCTTATAAAGCTGAGCTACAAGACAACTTTCTAAAGAACTTAATGGTTTAGCAGAAAACCCACGAGCACGTCTGCTTCTAAGAGAGCTTCCACTTTTCGCATACGACTGAAAAGAACCCATTCCTCCTCTGCAATTCGAAGGTGGTCTGTCACCGGATTCACCATCCCCCTCGTTACTTACCTGAATCATTTTCCCTTTATCTTGATCATTCATTTTATTTGAAATACCAGGCGCCAAACTCGATAGCGAAAGTATATTGTAACCATCAAGTCCATAATTCCCCAGCATTTCATCATCAAATCCACTAGTAGATGCCATTTCTGAATCACACCCCCTTGTCATTTCTAAAACCTTCTCATCCAATCTACCCAATACTTCATGTCTACTTGCAGAAGCCTCTTCTTCAATTCGTTTACGCCCAAATCTTCGGAAAGGACAAGTCTTATTACTTACCTGTTCCAGTACTGGGTGTGAACTAGATTTCCCAGCAGCAATGACATCCCCAGAACATTCCTCTGTCTCCTGTGATTTTTTTTTCCAATGCTTAGCTAATCCAGCACCAGCATCTGCTGCAACAACCCTCTCAAAACTCCATAAAATTTTCTAAACTCAGTCACTATATAAAACAAATGAAACAATGCCCTAACTCAAAAATCCTTGAACCAGCAAATAATAACATCAAAACAAAGAAGGCCCACAAAACCTAATTGATGAATCTAATGAATCCAAACCCAGATTAGGAAAACCGATCAAAATAAGGAAAAACAATGACTTTTCATAAAATGGAACTTTGGAATTAACAATTTAAGAGAAAGATATGATGTTTTACTTACTCTTGTCCAAAAAAATATTGAAGCTGTTAAATTAATTAGGCTTGTTGTTGTTGTTGTCTGTAAGTTGTAAAGAGGAGAAGAAGGAAATGAGTCCCGCCCTTGGGAGGTGATGATAGAATGGGAATTGAAAGATTTGAAACCTCGGTTTAAGAACAACACCCATTTCATTTACTCCATTATCTCTATACTCTCGAAAAACAACAAAATAAGGTTATTTCATTTAATTCTGCATTCAGACAAAAATATCACAATTTTGCCAGGGACTAGCCCCCATATAGAGGTTAGCTCCCTCGTTTCGCCAAAGGCTCACCCTCCCAAGGCGGCAGCTTTCACTTCCAATCATATCGTGCTGCATATACCCTCAGCCTAGCTGAGTCCGGCACGTCCACAATTGGGCGTTTAGTGCCTGCCTCTAAACCAATCTGTACCATGGTGGGGCAGATTGTAAAAGTGAATGTTATATCTACCTGCGGAGAAGTTATTTGGCGATGACTAAAACAACCCTCATTTGGGATAAATATAACATATATTTCAAAGTCTTATTGATCTCAGTGTTGTATATAAAAGTTAAAACTCACCTTTTTCGTCATCTTCCCACTGACCTAGTTATATGTATCAAACTGTAATAGCTTTTCATCCATTCAAATCAGGTTAATTATGCTCGCAAATCTGTAGAGTCAAGGAAAAAGGAAATACCCACAAGATCCTTTCCGCAAGTGTTGATAGTTTGGACCAAAACAACGCATTCCAATATAATTGTGGTCACATCTAATTAAGATCACAAAGATACATCAAGTGCGGACCGAGTTTTTAATTGGATCAAAATGGATCCTTATTTGAATTCGATTTGTTCAATTAATTTCCTAGACCTAATTTACAGTTAACTTCTTTTTTCTTTGTTCTTTATACGAATCCTTAACTAACTAATCATTTTTATTGCTTTATTTAAACAGTATAACTTTAATTTGTAAGAATGATTAGATTTTATCGATGATCGGTATACTTTATTGATTTGTTATTGGTTTCTGTTTATCCATAGTTTTGTTTTTCGATAGTTCATGGAGGAGAAAAGGGCAGTGGGAAGAAGATGAAGGAGGGTTTTGATTACTCACGTCAACCCTGTTGGCAATATTTAAACTTTTGAGATAAGGATTGTATTTATCGTAATTATGGGTTGTATTTAATCACTGCCAGTTATATTTACTTTCACTTTTTCTAAAAATAGACCAAATTGACTTTTTTTGGTCACTTTTTCGGAGTGACAAAAAAAAATATTTCTTTTCTTCCGACTCTATTGCGAAATAAGATTCACTTTAACATATATCTCGTAATAAGATTCATTTCAGAATACATCTCGTAATAAGATTCATTTCAGAATATATTTCAGAACAAGTTTCTATTATGATTACTGTTGATAATGAGCATCATCATAGGCCAAATCTGAAATCAAGTATTAACTCTCCAATCTAGTCCCAAGTCACGCTCAATCTGGCCCGATTTTCAAATACTTTGTGAAATGAAATTACTAATATTCTATTGTTGTTTCATTAATTTCTAAAATTGAAGCTTGTTAGAGACGAGTATTCTTTAAATATAGAGATAGGGTTTTGTTCCTCACTTGAGTTTTGTTTCATTGATTCGTATTTATACTAAATACATAGTTACAGATATTTACAGATATAAGGAGAAATAATAGGAGAGAACAGAAGAATAGAAGGACTAAACCTAACTAGCTACAAGTGAGGAAGACTGGAACTTGATACAACAATAAATCGTCTAAGTAGTTTATCAGGTCAACTGATAAACATAATACTCCCCCTCAAATTGGAGTGGTAGATCCTGAACGAACGACCAACTTGCTAACCAAACATCCAAATTGTGGAGTTGTTAACGGCTTGGTAAAAACATTTGCGAGCAGATCAGAGGACTGAAGATGCTTCAGTAATATCAATCTACTCATTAATTTTCACGAACAAAATGACAATCAATTTCAATATTTTTAGTACGCTCCTGAAAGACATGATTCTAAGCAATGTGAATTGCTGCTTGACTATCACAAGAAACTGTGATAGGGAGAGGACATGATATGTACATGTATTTGAAAAGATGTCGTAACCATTGAAGTTCAGTTATTAGATTTGCCAAGGCATGATATTCAGCTTCAGCAGAAGAGCAAGCTACAATAGGATGTTTCTTTTATTTTCAGGAAATAAGACTATTACCTATTATAGTGAAGTAACTTGTAGTTAAACGACGAGCAAGAGGACTGCTCAATTAGAGTCCATGTAACCATGTAGAGATGGGGGAATCATATGCAGATAAAAATATGTCATGCCCAATGGTTCCCTTGAGATAGCGTAATACACTGTGAGCAGCATCCAAATGAGCCCAACGAGGATGTTGCATAAATTGACTTAGATAATTTACTGAGAATATTATATATAGACGAGTGACAGTTAGATATAACAATCGGTCAATAAGACGACGAAAAGAGCTTGGATCAGTTCATTCCTTATCATCCATAGGAAGTAACTTCAAATGTGTATCCATTGGAAAATTTGAAACACGTACCCGTGTGAGGCCAGAGTCCTTAGTAATGTCCAGGACATACTTTTTTTGATATATAAAAATACCTTTATCAGATCGAAAAACCTCAATGCCTAAAAAATATTGTAAGCGACCAAGATCCTTAATCGAAAATGAAATGCAAGACGTAAATGTAGTGAAGTATTGAAGTTATTGTTTGTGCCAGTAATAATGATGTCGTCAACATAGACGAGAAAAAAAATGGAAGTTGTACCATGATGATATGTGAAGAGATAATGATCACATAAATATATCTGAAATCCTTCAGATATATATCAAAACTGATGAAAGTTTATCAAACCATTGATGAAAGGCTTTCTTAAGGCCTTATATGGATTTCTTAAGTTTGAAGACTTGAGACTCACTTTTACGTGCCAGACCGCGGCGTATCTTTATATAGATTTTTCACCAAGATCTCCTTGGAGGAACACATTATTGACATCTAGTTGGTGTAGATACCAACCTTTGATCGCATCAATAGATAGTAATACCCGGACACTGACCAGTTTGGCTACGGGTGCAAACGTGTCGTAGTAGTCAATTCCTTCTTGTTGAGTATAACCCTTTGCCATGATACGATCCTTGTATCGTTCAACCGTACCGTCAGATTTAAACTTGATCTAAAAAACCCAGTTGCAGCCAATAGCAGTTTTACCTGGTGGCAAGTCTACTATAATCCGAGTGTTGTTAGCTTCTAAAGCCATTATCTCTTTAGCCGTAGTTGCTCTCCACTTAGAATATTTGGTGACCTGTGAAAAGGATTTAGGTTCTTCATAAATAATAAGCTTTATAAGATGGTGATAATTTATCAAATGACAAAAAATAATTAGTCATTGGATATACTGGAGTTAATTTACATTCAGTAGATGAGAAATGATGGTCCTTCAAGTAGGCTGGTGGATTTATAATACGAGAAGGACGAGAATTTGTTGTAGGGATGGCAAATTTTATTAACGAAACTGCAGGATGAGGTTGCTTCAGGTCAGATAGAGAGATGGAAATGCTCTTGGATAATGATGATGGCTCCAAATAAGCTACAACCGATGGAACACCAGGATTATTGGTAGTGTTGGAAGATTCTGAGTGAGATGTATGACTCAGTGAACCACATGGAGTACTAGATGTCGTTGCATGACCTTAATTAATATCATGATAGGACATATCACAGTTGGATTATGAATGAGAGGTAGGTGACAAAGGCGCATGAACAGGTGAAGGGAAATTTAAAATGGAATCGTATTGAGCATATTCCGGTCCATGTACAAGTCTTGGTACATGAGAAGCAGTAGATAAGTCATGAAAAGAAAAACAATGTTCATGAAATATCACATCCCGTGAGATGTAAAAGGACTTGGATTCAATATAAAAAAATCTTGTATCCGTTTTGTCCATGAGGATAGCCAACAAATATACCTGGCTTGGCACGTTGGTCGAATTTATGGGGAACCTTTATATTTCTGCCAAAACATAAGCAACCAAATACCAGTATGGTGTTTTAGGTAACAACATCTCATGTGGTGTCTTATGAGATGGAATTGGAGTTGGAATCTTTTTTATTAAGTATGCAACTGTGAGAATACATTCTCCCCAAAAACGAAGAGGTGAATTGGATTGAAATCTTAATGATCATGCTGCATTAAGTAGATGCCGATGCTTTCTTTCAACAACACCATTCTTTTGTGGAGTATAAACGCAACTTGTTTGGTGTAAGATACGATTGTGATGAAACCACGACCGTCGTTCATTATACTTGAACTCAGGCCCATTATCAGCACGAAAAGTTTGTATCTGAGGAATGAGCAATGTATTAATACCAGAGAAGAGCTGGTTATTGGATGACTAAATTGATTGATGACAAAAGAAAAAAAATTATTTAAGAAACTTCAAAGGTTCTGATTTTTCTTTCATGAGATATAGCCAAGTATACCTAGTATAATCAACTACAATTGTGAGGAAATATTTAGCACTAGTGAATGATTCAGTTGCGAAAGTTCCCCATATATCAACATGAATTAATTGAAAATGTCGTGAAGACAAATAAATACTTGTATGAAACTTAAGACAAGTTTTTCCCCTAGGGCATACATCACATGATGACTGAACAAAGAACTAATATAAGAAAATTAACTAGCTAAAAAAGAGAAAACAATCCACACTTGGATGGCCGAGATGGCGATGCCATGTATCAATAGTCTTATTTGCAGTTAAAGATAAAGCAAATAGATGAAAGTTAAAATGGTAAAGGCCAGAAATGCGCTTACTCCATCCAATCTCCTTGTTCGTATGACGGTCCTGGAAGATACGTGATTCTTGTGAGAATTGATACAACAATTTGTTGTACTAGTCAGTTGACTGACAGAGATTAAGTTAAACTTGAAACTTGGAATGTGAAAGACATCAAGTAACTTAAGAGACTGGATGATAAATTAACATTTTTCAATATGTTTCACAGAGGTATGAGATCCATATGGTAGTTGAACACTGATTAGTTTAGTAACCAAAGTATATGAAGTGAAAATGAAAGAGAAGAGCATATGGAGTGAGTTGCACCACTATCTACTATCCAAACATGAGTAGAACAAGATAAGGCAGTACCTGCAAATTTGACAACTGAAATGGAGTTTGTACCTTCATTATCTGGATCAAGAAGGGAAAGAAAAAGAGTATATTGAGAAGCACTGATAGATGGTATAGTAGGTGTGATGACAATGGCGAGGGCATGAGAGTCCGAAGCTCGTGGGTTTGGCAGGTCCTTTGGATACCCATTCAATTTCAATCAAGTGAGTTTGGTATGTCCATGCTTGTTGCATGGTCACAAAAAGACCTTGGACGGTTATTGTTTCCATTGTTGGTAAAGGACCTTTGATTCCTTGGATCACTACGAGAAACATTCAAAGTTGCAGACTCAACAGAAGTGATAGAAGATGACTTGATAGCTTGTTGTTCTTCCTCTTGTATGATATGATTATATATCTTGATGGGAGATGGAATGAGTTCTATGAGAAATATTTGGCTGCACAATTGAGAGAATCGACCATGTAGCCCCTGCAGAAACTCCATGGATCTGTCCTGGTTGTGTGGCTATCTCTTGCATGCCCTAGAGATACACGGTTCAATTGGTCGGAGAGTATCCAGTTTATCCCACAGAGATTTGAGACTAGTGTAAACATCGTAACTGTCAAGTTATCTTGTTTGAGAGTAGAAATCGACTATTTCAAAGCATACATCTTAGATGCATTGTGATGAGAGAAGCGCAACTTAAGTTCTAACCACATATCACGAGCAGATGGGAAATTCATGATGCTTGGTCGAATTTCTGAATCTAGAGAGTTGGAGATCCAGCTTCCAACCAAATCATCACAGCGTGTCCAATGAGGAAGATCTGAAGCAGCAGTTGGTTTCTTGATAATGCCATCGATATAACCTGTCTTACATTTTTTTCTTAGAGCTTTAGACATGTCTCTTTCCCAGGTGCAGTAGTTTCAATGTGAGCATAGGTGTTGTTGGATATTTTCAAAAGGATGCATTTTTGTTTGCCGCTATCCGGGGGTGATTTTTGGTTTTAGGTTGAAAACCTAATTCAAATTTCATTGAAATTTTTGAACAAACGCGTTTCTGCCAACAACCACCATTGATGCCTTTTGAAGGTGCACTGGTGATGAACAGACACCTCCAAAAGACATGAAATCCTTATAAGTAGCAACGATTGTTTCTCTTGAAATCACATCAAAATCAATTTGTTTTCTTCTTCTTTAATAACATCATCAGAACCTTATACATTGTGTTCTTGGTCGGGTCAAGGAAGTACAATTCTTGAATTCGATTACGGTGTTAGGGCTTCATTGAATCCTGAAGGCATAATTCGACAGACATGTTGTACTCGCCAGGTTAATTGGGAAAAGTCGAATTATTGTCTAAAAGAATCGAAAGAGCCTTGAAGTCAGGGGTACACCATTCTTCTGTTTTGTTTTCATCCTCTAGTTTTAACCCAATTTTCCAACATGTGTGAAGAAAACAAAAGTAGTGTTATCCGCATGATGATCATAGAAAGGACTAGTGATAGGAATACCTTCATCCTTGTTGGGAGATGAAGGGGAAGGATCCCCTTCGATACCTGCTAAAAAAAATCTAACCTAGCTCTAGTATACCATTTTGAAATATTGAGATAAGGTTTTGTTTCACACACAACTGTGTTAAGTTTTGTTTATTTGATTCATATTCAAACTAAATACATACTCACGGGTGTTTACAAAGATAAGAATGGAATAACAAAAAGAGCAAAATAATAGGAGAAAATACAAGAATGGGAGAACTAAACTTAACTAGCTACAAGCGAGGACGACTGGAACTAGATACAAAAATGAATCGATTAACCTGATAAACTTAACAAGTGTGGTCAAAAGTATATGATTTTTGCTATGTTTCGAATTAATTTTTATGGAAAATCTTAAATTCCCTTTTGATTTTCCTTATCGGAAGTGACTCCTTCCCCACAAATTAATTTCCTTGTACTATACACATGATTTATGATTATAATTATGTTTATTAACAATGTTACAATGGACATCTATGAAATGCAATGTGCATTCGACGCCTTCCAGTATTGAGATGCCACGATGTCACATAAAATTTCATACTAAAAAGGTCGTTATCTTGGCGCGCGACCATGTATTTTCTGAATCAGAAGCCAACCAAGACAATCCTAATTTACTTTTTTGTAAATTAGGTATTTCATTCAACAGACTAACTTATGGCATTAGCATCCATTGTTACAATAGTAAATAGATTACATGGAAAATAAAAGACAAAAGCTAGAATATAAAAACTTGACGAAGGAAAACAGCACAACGCAATGAGTCCTAGAGAAGATCTTAAAACTAAATAAACAAGGATAAAGATAAACAAAACATTTGTAATTTTTCAATAACCTAGGAAGCATTTGTTCTCTATCGTTACCCAATGAGTAGTTTTCTAATACGGGCAATATGTTAAATTTCAAAAACAAGTTGTGAAGATTGAGAGATGATGCTCGCGATAAAACTATGGATTCCTGAGCCCTTCTATCACGAACAAGTCTGATAAAAGTGTCACGACGTCCTATATAGGAAAGAGATCTCTTCTTAATGATTGAGGATGACGGTATAGCCTTTTCTGCAATCGAATATTTGAATGGTGAGAGTTGCATCTTCAAAAGAATACAACAATATATAACATAGCCAGTATTGATTTCAGCATCATGTTGTTTCACAGGAGCTTTCATTTTCCTATTCCAAAGAGAAAAACAAAAGCAAGTTAAAAAGCACAGTAACTTTACACAAACATAATCCATTTTAAAAGGAGAGCTTTAAAACTTAGGGAAAACAATATTTGAAACTAGCACCTATAGGGAATCAAAGTTAACCCAAGTAAAGATCACTATAACAAAATAAGAGACTTAACGCAAAATCCTAAGTACAACACAGTTGAGGCAGCAACAAATACTAAACTAATTAGCCGTCTCATCACATGGAAAAAATAGTGGTCCTAATGTTCATTATATACCCATGCTAGTGAACTTGGAATATTGGCATCTAAAATACAAAAGGAAAATTGGTAACAAACTAGTCAAAAAAACTGAAGAAGAAAGAAGAACAACAAAGCCCCCTGAATAGCCGATCCAAACCAACTGCGTATAAAACAGCCCCTTGATTCTTGCAGAGAAGATATAGATTCGATTGCAATCACCAACTAGAAAGGACTCCGGAATTGTTCTCAAAACCAACCCGAAAGGATTAAAAGACACCAGATTTATAAATGAAAGTTAGCACTACAAGAAAAAAGTAAGAAATTAGTTAAGTAGACAGAAATGAGTTAAAGGGGACTTACCTGGGGGTTGGTTCAATCATTAGAGTTAGGGGATGAAACTGAGGGTATATATTTTTTGTTGTGAAATAGAGAAAGAAAGAAGGAGACATAAAATAGATCAGAGGAAGAAGGGATAAATTCTATTCATTAGTATAATAAACAAACATTAGAGCCTCTATTTATAGGGCTAGACACAAGGGCATCCCAGTAATAAACGAGATTCACCCTAGATATTCTTAACATAATTAACGTCTATAACACTCCCCCTGATGACATTGTGTCCAAGCTAATTACAAACATATCAGGAAAACTCAAAAGAGAAAAACCTAAATTTGCATAAGCATGTAAAGACTCGAAATGTTGCCTCGTTAAAACCTTGATAAGGAAAACCCAGTGGGATAAATCCTTGACGAAGGAAAAAAAGTACAACGCGATAAGTCCAGTACATGCACCTTTGATGATGGCGCTCCACCTGATGAATACTTCAGTTAAATCTTGAGTGCAAATGTTTGAGGCGAGACTTTCCAATTTTGAAGAAAGAATATCTTGAATGCAGGAGACTACTATGCTTTCATGAAGATGTCTTATAGTTGATGAAGTCTTCTTTTGTGTTGCACAAGCAGTATTGTCCTCGATTAATACTTTTTCGGAGTCTACATTCTTCTTCAACATATTGAGAACTTGTGTCATGGATTGCTAGCTTCCCGATATGATTAGCAGAAGTTGTTGATGTAGTTTCTTCAACAAAGTGCCAATACGCAGTTACAGTACCATAGGTGTAGGAATTTTGTAGTCATACTATGGATCAGAATGATATCCAAATTCATAGGAGATGGTTATGTTGATGTGGTCTAATAAAATGACCTAGTTAATGGTGGGAATCCACAAAATAATCAAAATCCATACAACTCCCCCTTGGATGACCACCATGTTGAATTAATTTGCCTTACTAAAACCTTGCCACTAAAACCCAATGAAAAAATTTTTGGACGAAGGAAAAAGAGCACAAATATGAACATTTTAAAATAAAATTAAACATTACCATCTTGCCCCATTTTCTTTGATATATATTTTCTCATTTAAATGTTAAAGTCACAATTTCATTGTTAACTACGCCCTCCACAGCAATGAATAGACATAGTTGTTGAGATTACCAACTACCAACTAGAAAATAAATCGATTTTCAATAATTCACATTTTCTTTGATTTTTCATCGTTAATGAGATCGGAAAATGGGTCATTTGTCCAAATATTTTTATATCACAGTCAAATGGACGATTAAAAGTAGTTTGGGTGAAATGGCCAAAAAAAAGAAAGAAGTAAGGATGAAAATGGTTTAAGTCATTTGAACTAGTTATGGTTAAGATGAATAAGGATGAAACTGGTTTCATCCTAGCTTAAATTTAAAAAATAGCAAGGATGAAACTGGATACATCCTGTGTAAATTAAAAATAAGAAAAAATATTTGAAAATTGGCACGATGAAACTGGTTACATCCCGACTATTTTTACATTTTTGTCCATTTAAACAGTATCAAAATCTAACTGTCCATTTCACCCAGAAATTGTTGATTTTGGTCTTTTTAACCAATTTTGTGTAATGAGATCACGTCTGAGGGGTCTAAATCCACAACTTAATCTAATACTAACAAACAATATAAACAAATTAGAGCGTTGAAATTGAATTCACACGTTTGTATGTGACTTGCTCAAACGACTGCCTTAATTGTTGACATATTCACAAGTGTATTCTTTGATCTCAAAGTTTTGGTGCTCAAAAAGTAGTCAATTTTGTGCAGTGAAAATGATATCTAATTCATTATTGCTCTACTGTGTGGGAATAATAAATCTAACAATAAGGTGCTTATACTATTTGAACAAACCCATGAAATCCAAAAGCATTTCATTTCATATATCATGAGGCCATTGTCATACTTGGGCAACTGTCAACTGTGCAACCCAAGATGTCTCGGTAATCTCGGGATATAGTGAAAGAATCGTAGACGTTTCCATCGCTGCTCTTTTTGTACTCAAAAAGAAGGTTCGAATGGTTAAAAGCTGTTAGTTTTAAGAAGCCAAAATCATAATCTTGGAACAAACTCCACTTGGTCTTTAGGGTGGTGAATTTCGCGAGTCCAGCACCTCCACCACCAGCAACGACGTGGATGGTTCCGTTTAAAGCACCCTGATAGTGTGACCTCGCTTAGGTGAATAATAGGCTATACTAGATCCACTTAAAATGCATGGCTTGGTCACAACCACTTTTATGCAGAAAATTTACTACCCTGTTATGTGTTAGTTTGTTCACGAACAACCAATTATCAACTAATTACAAACCATAAAATTGTGGGTTATTATTACCTCGTACACAGGACATGTTCTTTCGTAGTTGTGTACATGGCCATACACTGCTATATCGACTTTGTACTTCTGCCATAGTTTTTGGAGACTCTCTCTTCCCATTGGTTCTTCAAATGATCCTTGCTCAGCATACCATGAACCAGAAGAATAACCGAGAACTCTATGAGCTAGAAAGATCAGCCATGGTTGTTTTTGTCTATCAGCAGATGCAAAGCACTGTTCAATGAACTTATATTGCTCTGTACCCTCTCTCCAATCATGTTCTGTATCAGCTATGCAGAACTTAAACATTCCATAATCCGTCGAATACCTACAGAGAAAATAAAAGAGGGGAAACTACAAGTTCTAAATGAGGTCAAAATTGTAATCATGTCACACATCGAGGTTATGAAGTGGTTGTTAGATGTTTTACCAGTACTTAGCTCGGTTATCAGCAGGAACGTAATACATGGTTTCAGCTGGCACACCACATTCACCACCTGAATCTGTATTCCCATAGAAGGATCCTGTTCCGGGCCAATCTCTTTCATGGTTTCCACTGCAAAGAATAATCATTTACTCGCTAAATAAACTCAAGAAGATATGGAAAGGGAACACTCTCATATAATGAAAAAAAAGTATATGAAGAACGGGAAAACAAACCTTGCGACCATGTAAGGAACAACCGAGGTAATAGGCTCCACCTGTGATGTAAACTGATCCCACTGTGAAAGGTAACCGTTTGCATAACATATATCTCCAATATGAAAAACTATATCTGTATTATTAAGGTCACGAATAATCTCTCTGGTGGTATTAAGTGAACCAGGCTGATAATTGTTATATTCATTTGATCCATCAGCTTCAGCCTGAACAAAAATGTATACCATCAAAAACCTATGTTTCTTCATCTTACCTTTGAATGGACTAACTGACTAGGATCTCAAAAGAAAAGAGAGATCAAACCTTTCCCATATCGCCGAAAATAACAACACGCTGTACTGAGTCCTGACCAGGATAAGGAGATGCCCTGAATTTATATTCCTGACTCCAAACAAAAGTACCATTGAACAACTTATGCCCCAGCTTGTATGAATACCTGCATAAAACAAAACTAAAATTATGCACTAAAAACACCAGTTATCTTCCTAGTTACTGAATTAGTGATTGTCATGTCGATGAAAATTCTGATTAGCATGAACAAAAAAGGTATTGTAACCTTAAGAGTATGGAGGTGGTGGAGGAGATACAATATTAAACTTCAATTTAAGTGACAAGAAACATGTTTAACCATTAACATGCTTTGTAAACTTAAAAAATTCAATTTCTTCACTGATGTTAATTTCTATTGACGTTATCGCAGACAAGATGTGGGTACCACAGTAGAATTTCCCTTCTAGGCTCTTGTTGGCAATTACTAGTGCATCATTTCTTTGGGTCTCTTAAAGGAATGGCTGACAATGAACTAATAAAAACAAAATAAGTGTCCAGCATACACTGAGTTGGGCCACAGTTCCTTCAGAAAACTTGTGTGTATGAAACCAGGATCCCGCCACCCAACAGTTCTTGCTGGTGCACCTGCATATGAAGATAGGTGGAAATATTACACTCTTATCTTTATTACAAACGCTCAACAGTACAAGTTTCCAGGACTTCAAATTAGCAAAATAAAAAATCACAAGAGGTACAAGATTACCCACCACACATGCTTTTACGACTGAATGTCAATGTTCCAGCTGGAGTCTGCGTCTTCTCTCCTCCTTGTCGACCCCATTCAACAAATGGTTCTGCTTCATTAATCCCATATCCACTTGTCCAGGTGAAGGAACAAATTTTAAATTCTTTAGAGCAATCAGGTTTGGACTTTGGATAACATTCTAATGTGTTTCAGTCTTTTCAGACAATTCAGTGCACAAAGTTGACTAATAACTACAGTTACTTTAGACGTACAGTGAACTTACTTCATTCCAAGCTTTCCTTTGGGCCAAACGTGGGTAAACAGGTGCATTTGGATTCTGAAAAGTTACTGCATTCGAGATTGCGATCAACTTTGGCTGTTATCACAAGAACAAATTAATTGGGAATGAGATTAGAGTCAAATTAACTGGTAAAGACAGAAAAACCATAGATCAGCAAGTGTTTGTAGTTGAAGAACATTAGCATGGAGACATGAAAGTACAGGTACATGGGCGATATATACACACATTAGGGAAGGAGCCAAATGATTCAAAATCTGAAGATTAGGTGAACTACATTGGCAGTGGACTTACATTAGTGAGGCCACCTGAAAAAAGTGCAAATGAAAAGTCTCCCCTTTGGTTGATCAATTGTAATTTCAATTTCCCAGACCCACTTCTCTTGTAGTCTGGACTGGAGTAATTCGCAAATTGGTACTGCGAGAAACAGTATAACATGTCAATTATTCACATTCAAAACTACCTCTTCCACTTCAAGGAAAAGTATCAATACATGGTTTCATTTCTTATTATGTTGTGAAGATTCAAGAGAAAGAAAAACAAGTGAGTAAGTTAGTAACCCTCAAACCTTAATAGGTGACGTGCACAGAAATGGAGGATTCACTCTAGTATTTTCAGGTGAACAAGTGGCAGCACTGAAAATTTTGCAACAACAATACAATAAACCAATCAAAATACAAGATAAGTTATTGTCAAATTAAAATTGCAATCCATTGAAATTCTTTTGGCTTCTTGAAAACGAGCAATACGCTCGAAAGTGAATATTATATTACCTGAAATTAGCCGGAGAAAAGACTCCAATCCAATCATCATTTGAAGGGTTTGGTGAGCTAAACTGAACAGTCACCCATTCAGTATTCTCTCCCTGTGGCAATCAAGGAAATATAAATGAGTTCAAACATGTACTGGGCACACCTATGTGGTTTGGTGCAAGATGTAAGGCGAGGCGTTACAGTACGAATCAAGAAAAGTGATTAAATACAAAAGCAATATGAAAGAGAGACTATTTACCCTGGACCCAAGAATAGAAGGAGAAGCTTTAACATAAGCTGAACTGTGAAGAGCAACTACTGCCTTATGAATAGCAATTTTTGAAAGTGGCTGATCTCCAAGTGTTCTTCTCTCTGCTTCTCCAAAGCTCATAGAACCACTCAGAGTAACAATTAACAAAAAAATGAATCCGTAGAACTTCATCACAATCAAAATCTGCAATGAATCAAAACAGAATAGTAACTAATACAATCATTTCCAAACATCCCTGGGATTGAACAGGAATTAAGCTAAGAATTAAATTACTGCGGGAAACTTACTTGCACCAATATCAATGATTGAACTTCACCAACCAGTCAAGTTGATCAAAAAAAGAAAAAAAAAACACTCAAGTTGAAAGTGTTTTCTTGTTTTGTTCTTCTCGTGGCTATTATCGAAAGATAGGCAAATACAAAACGAAGTAGAATAATTTATTCAACAGAGAAGAAGAATAAGAGTAAATGGGATGAACAGAATTTATGAAATTAGAATCTTCCCCGGAATATAGGATTGGATACTGTTGGTGGGAGGGAATAAGTCTAACAAAGGGGTGCTTTTAGTATTTTCATTCTTTTTTTCTTTGTTCTGATTTATTACATCATTACATAGGATATAATTCTACTTCCTAAATTGTCCAAAATCACCTTTATCAAAACTACATGTATCAAGCAGCTATGGTTATATTAACCTTTTTCATCAGGAAAAAAAGAAGAAAAAAAGCCATGGTAGTGGCTGGGCAACTGTCACGTATGCAAGCCAGGATGTCTTGATAATCTCGAGATATAATGACAGAATCATAAATGTCGCCGTCACTGCTCTTTTGGTACTCTAAAAGAAGGTGCGGTTAGTTTAATGAAGCCATAATCATAGCCTTTTGAACACACTCCACTTGGTATTTAAGGTGGTGAATTTAGTGAGTCCAGCACCTCCACCACCAGCAACAACATGAATGGTTCCATTTAAAGGACCTTAGCGCGATTTCTCATCAGTAGTGCAAATATTCTGCAAAAAAAAAAAAATGCTCAGTAGTCTGTTTCAATATACAATTTTTAATCTGTACTGACAAAAGGGTGATGTTGGAACTATTAGAATGCCTGGTCTAGTCAAGACCACTGATGCTTTTAGGTGGATTCACCATTTTTGTGCAAACTCTAAAGACTTGAAAAACAACCACAAACACATAGGAGTTCAATCCTATTGAGTTTTAAGGGAGTTATTTAGTTAGATATTCTTACCAACAACAGCGGAAGCTCGTGCTATCTTTTCAGCATTAGCCAACTCCGTTGTCAACTTTTCTACCTCTCGAGATATTACAATCAAATTTTGTTTCATTGCCTGGCCATGCTCAAAGTTTTGTGCATGTTCTTCTTCTCATATTCAATTGCAGATCTGTATACCCACACATGCATAAGCAGCATGACATGGCACTTTAACATCAAAAAAATAACAAACAAATACCTCGAACACTTTGTGAAAATAAATAAATAATACCTTACACTACACGTTACAGTTTCTGTTTCATATTCTCAATCTCTGCCTTGAGTGCAGGCATATCTGAAATACAGAAATATGGAAATAATATAAATAAACTTCTTGCGCCAACTATTCAAATTAGGCCTAGCTTATAGTGTGGAAATGCAGATATTACCGGGACTAGTGACACCTACACAGGACTAAATGCCATACCATGGTTATCAAACTCCTGTAGAACTAAGGGAGGAAGTTTTGACGGAGATAGTTGATTATAGGGGTTTTTTATAAAGTGCCACACTTCCGATTTGCAGTTTAAGAAAATGCCACCGTTTTTTTCAGAGTTTATTAAATGCCATATATTTGACCTTTTCCATCCCGTTTTTTTCAAAAGAACAGTTAACATCCATTAGTGCATAGGTGTCAGTTATCCAGCTTAGTAAATGACATTTGTGCCCTCGAAACAAAAGCCGAGAACTCAAAAACCATCACCACCGGTGGCTACATTCCATTGAGATCATAAAACCATCACTGTCATCTACAACCACAGCAGCAAATCCATAACAATCATGTACGCGAAATGGCTGAATGCCTTCTCTATTGATATCATCGTCTTTAAATGAGAATAATGTACAGCCTAATGAGAACAAACGTCAAAATTGAAAGTTAAAGAGAAGGGGTAAAATCTTGCTCAGATTGACTGTACTATTGACTTACAAGGAGACGAGGAGGGACTTTCATGGAGCAAATAATTCGACCTGGTTCAATAAGATCAACTTTGATTCCTTGAATGATTAGAGGGTCGAATAATGAGCCTGGTAAGTCATACATTTCCTCCCCTTCTGATGATGTTCTCTCCAACAACTTCTTCACTGCTTCCAACTCCATTGTTTCCCCCTCTCTATTCTTCTTTACCCAGATACTCCTTCAAGTTTGTTCTTACTTTTTACTTTCTCAATTGGCTGCCCTACATTGACAAGTAATGATAAATTATACATTAGATTCGAACTTTAATATGAACCGCTATTTAAGTAACATGGTGAGAAAACAAAGCATCCATGTATTGTTAATAGACTGTACCAAAAAAATTAAAATCCGTCTCTTATTTAGCAAATTGCTACCTCTGATATCATTACAGACTTAGCGCAGCAGAACACGTGGGTCAACAGAAAATATAAGGAAAATGATTAATCTTCTGCAGGGAAAGTAATATGCCTGAATAAAAATGATGACCGCTGCCATTACTTGCTCAAATCAATCTCAAATCCGCATGAACTAGAATGGAAGAATGATATGCTACTGTACAGTTACCTATTAAATATCTAAAATTGTATTCATAACCATTTCACCAGATTGGCTGATGAATACATTAGTCGAACAACATAAATACTGATTGGCTGATGAATCATTTCACCATTGCCATAGCATGCCCAGTACATGCATCCAAAACCTACATCAGTACATGAACTCGCCATTGAAAATTCAATAAACTAAATGAGCTCAATTTTCTCCACCCCACCATGGAAATCAGTTAGGGCATAACATTCAGTCACCGTGTCAATTATAGGTCTTGCTGTTGGCATACCTTAAATCTACTAAAGCATGAACCAACTTAACAGTAAATCCCAATTCCACTTCTCAAAATCCCTAAAACAGCGATCTTTAATAAATTTTATCAAATTCAAGCTAAACCCATTTCTCAAAAATCAATCTTGTCTCTGAAAAACACCCAGTTCATTAAAAACACAAAAATTTCCATTGAACATTAATTGATGAATTTACACACAGAAAACAACAGTTATTGAGGAAGAATTTACCTCCAGGTGATGTAGCACAAGAAACCAGAATCAGGATTGGAGATTTGAGAGACAGGGGAGAGTGGGAGACTTTGATGATAACTTAAATTTTGAGAACTGATTCTCTTTTATGTAAATTCCATCAGCAACCATCATCATTCTTTCTCTCTAACAACGATTCCAACACAAACCCATGTTCTAATTCTTTACAAGCTCTTTAAACCCTTGTTCTTCATCTCTGAACCCATCTGATTTCGAGAACCCACTCATACTCAAGTTCCACTTCCCCCTGAAATTCTCCATTGTCTTCTCTCAAGAACATCACAAACCCGTTTCTCTACTGTTTCTTCTCATCCATCACCGAGATCAACAAATAACAACAATCACCAATTCTAGTATAATAGGGTTTTTAAGGGTAAATATGTAAATCGCGACAGATTCTTTTGACCGAGTCAGCGAAAAAGACCGAGTGTGTGGGTCCTGACGGAAAAACTAACGGTTATGGCATTTAATAAACTCTGAAAAAAACGGTGGCATTTTCTTGAATCGGGATTTGCAAGTGTGGCAGTTTGTTAAAAATCCCTTGATTATATACAACAACCAAGCTTTTAGTCCTAAACAAGTCAGGGTAGGCTAGAAATGAAGACAAATGTTATCCCACACGTCTTTGCGGGATGGTTTCTCGCAAAAGCGGTTTATTTACCGTTGGATGATCAAATCAACGGTTAGATTCACATTCAGGAAAGGACCCACCACATTCAGGAAAAGGTTCAAGGTTGTTATATTTGGGTTTTAGCATGACCTAACGGTAAAGAAACCGCTTGAGCGGAATAACTTCCTGTAAGGTCGTGCGGGACAGCACTGCTCGGAAATGAAACCCATTTCGAATTTATGAAATCAAAAAAGAAAATCTTAAGTAATATATGGGTTCATTTCATAAGAGAGTGGCCAAATTTCAGTCTTTGGCTTGCCAAGCGGCCCAAGCCTATCATGACCCCCTCCTCTTTTATCCTGGCTTGGGACAGGCTATGCAGAAAAGACCACATAGGCGGAGTTAGATAGCTGATTGTGTGCAAATGATAATTAATGTGATTTTTCGCCACCATCATGAACTCTCTATTCGACACTGAAACATAAACAAAATAACACTCTTCTTTACTAAAGGGAAATCACAGAAAGATACTTGAACATAAAAGTTTTCACGGTTGCTTCCCACACTGAAACATGAACTGTCAAAGCTGTAAGTTTCTCATAGTTTAAAGCTTGTATTTCTTTTTCCTCGATAGTTTCTAGCTCTCAATCTAGAAGATCCCTTTAACAGCTACACATTCAAATACACGCTATCACTAATAACATACGAGAAAAAGAATTTGCACGATACAGTAAGAATCACAATTAAGGAACTACACGGGGAAAAATAAAATTAACAATGACAGATAGAGTTTCAGCGTGATCGAAAAACTAATAAGGTATTAAAGTTCTAGGTTATCTAGGAAGAAAAGGAAAGATCTATCAAATTACTGTTGAAGTTAAAGCTGCCATTACTCATGGAGTAATGCTTTATAAAACTTAAAAGGGAGTTCAAGGATATGTTAGACTCGTGCATTTTTTCTCGGGAAAGGTTATTCCACTATGCTGGATTCTGTAAAGTGGGCTTCTGTTTACACCTTTTCATTGATCAGCAGAGTACCCATTTTTGTTGTATTCACTTAAAGCTTTACTAAAATACGACTGGAGCATTGCAACATATTCTTAGCATTTCAGGAAAGTATATAGTTATACTGACTTACCTCTAAGATTTTCTTTCTTGGTTCATCTTCTCCACAAAATTGAACTTCACAAAGGAAACACCATACAAACTCCTCGGTGTCATTAGGATTCTGTGCAACATCTAGGAAAAACTGTTTTGGTCCTCCTTCAAACCTACATAGACACCAAGCTTTCACCATTAGGATTCTGTGCAGCATCTAGGCGAAACTGTTGTGGTCCTTCTTCAAACCTACAAAGATACCAAGCTTTCACCATGTTTGATACACCTAACCAGAAAGATCTGTTAGAATATCAGCCTATAATCATGCTTAACAATTCCTTATTAGCTTTAATCATGTTGTATGTGAACATGCTTAATACCTTATGCTGATTCTAAGATCACATATTCTACAACTGAAAAACACATAACATGAAGTACATAGGAAGTATAAGTGCATACCTTAGATTTGGAAAAATAGTAGAAAGAAAACTTGTAGGCAGACACTTCAAGTTCTATCTTCTCATATTCTTTAATGATGAATTTTTTAAACAAGAGCTAGGATGAAGTCCACCTCATGATAGGAAAGACATGTGTTGTTCAACCTTCCATCAAGAGTTGAAAAACATCCTCACATATCATAATTATAACTAGTATGCCATTCCAAATAATCTAAGAAATACTTATCCTTATGTACCGTTAAACATACATAATTAACATAAAAAAAAAACTTAACCTCACTGATTAGGATTATTACTAATCCAGTTTATGGAATGCAAATCATGTTTTGTTGCTAAACCAACATAGAAACTAACAATATCACCTAAAGAAATGAAAACAACATTCCTCGAATACTACCTATTTAGGTAATATAATGCAAGTTCCCTTTGAAAAAGATTTAATAACACATACTAATGTAAAACTGAACATCATCCAATGTACGGATCGTAAATGTAATAAAACAGTTGTCTAGAGAAAATTAGACGACCTTCCATGTCTTTTGGCGAGGATCCGACTCAATAGCTCTATCGAACTGAATAGTGGTCCCAAAACATCACCCTCAAACCATCAAATTTAATGAACTATCAGAATGCAAACAAAGTATATGGTATAAGAATCCCAATACAAATGTTATGTGATATTTAGACTGCTTTTTACCCATGGAAAGAGACATTCCTTTTCGAGTGGGCAATAATGGGAGCATTACCGCCAGTTGAAACATCAAAGATTCCTGAAATTCTTGGTATGAACGACTAACTATGTAACAAACATGAAAACATATTTCTTATATCCAAGGACTACCCATCATGGAAAATTAAACTCTGGTCAAAGCATGTTGATTAAGAAAGAAAAAAAAACTGGTGGACAAGGAGCTCTTATCTTTCATACAATGCATCAACCCTTCCCAAAATATTGACCCATCTAAAAACATGGAACGACAATTCAATATAAATAATATTCCTAATGGTTTATAATCATACAATACGTCGACAAGGTTTAATTATCTGGAAACTAGGTATCACCTCGGCCTACGGCCGAGGCTCAACCTCTTCGTTCGATTTGTGTTGTATGGCTTTTTTGTTTGTCTAGCATGTGTTTTGTTTAGATAAAATAAATTAAACATCATGATTTTTAATTTTTCTTCTATGGTGTATCAAAATTAGTATGGTAGGATAAAACAAATTAAACATCTCAACCTTTAATTTTTTCAGTATGGTGTATGAAGATTAGTACATTTGGGTAAAATATAACATTGGACCCCATAAAATAAGAACATATAGAGTTTCACTTGGAAAAGTAACAGTTAGTTTTAATACATCCTCTGTATAAAAATGGAGATTTTTCGAACGACGTGCTTAACCGGAGCTTCTGGTTGATTCTGACCCCACTAATTTTTTTAAAGGAAATTATTTTGATGTGATCTAATAAAAAAATGGAAAATATTTTCAAAAAAGTTTTAATGGAAAATGGTTTTTTGTTGCCTAAAACAATTATCTCGAAAAATATTATGTTGCCAAAAATCAAACACACATTCACGATAGAAATCAAAATATTAATCAATCATGCATCGAATCAATCACATAATTAGTCAATAAAAAATATATAAAAAATGTATAATGTCCGGTTACAGTTTTCAGAATCATTCTAATTACAGTTTCATTCTATCAATTAAGACTACAAAATAAGATTACACTTCCGACGAAAGTTAAAAAAAAAAAAATTGATCAGATTGGTTGCGGGTACTAACCTTTGAATCCAACGATGCGATCTTGCAAACAATTTATTGATCCTGTAAAAAAAAAAAAAGAATTGTTAGAATCTGAAACAAAAAATTGAAACTAGAATTGGAAATTTTTGTACAGGTTAACACAAAAAATCAATCCAAATATTAAACGGGTTAACACAAAAATTCAATCAAAATAATAGACCTAATTTTCATATTACTTTTTTTTTAATTTTGTTTATACCATAATTAAAAATAAAATAAGTCTGAAATAAGAAATAAATTAAATGAAGCCACTTTCTAACCCTATTACGTCTTGATATGCAATATATTTTTTATACAAAAATATTTTGCACTCACTAATTATGGTGATATGAGAATAATGTAACTAACCAAAATTACAAAATTTTGCAGTAACTTTTAGGGTGTTATTTCCTAAATTAGAGACTTTTCTCCTAAACCGAGATTATTTTTTTCTCGAATTCTATGTTGGATGCTCTCTATATAAAACACTCCAGAAAAATATGGTCCCGTCGTCTACGTGTTTTTTTTTGTGTTTTTTTCTTCTTCTAGGGTTTTACTTTTTATTTCTCAGTTTTTTTCTTAGCAACATATCGATTAATGGTGATTTTTGTTTGATCTGCTGCAGATGCCGGTGTACTCTTCTTACTGTATTGACGATGGATCAACACATGCGATGAGGTCGTCTATTCACAATGTGATAGTTTTACTACTTTGTTCTATTGTATTTGTATATTGTAATTGTAATTTTTTTTATATAGATTTGCTTCTTCTAGAAGCATCTCATATCTTTTATTTCAATGGTAGTTGATCAACAGTTGAATATTACGCATTTACTTGCACTAGAGAAAAGTTAAACCATCTTAATCCAACTTTTTCTTTTATTTTTAAAATGTATCTTATGAAAGGTGTCCCAATTAATACATTCACGTCGTATATGTTAATTAGCAAGAATTTTTTTTACATTTACGTTGTTTGTTTTGTAGTTTCCTCGATCATATTGTTCTAGCTGTTTTAGCCGCGCAATACTAAGGTATAAACTAATTCTTGAAAATATTTTTGTACCAAACACCATAATTATTTTTATTTTCCAGGTCTAAATGATGCATGGAGCACTTATTTTTGTTTACTAATTAGATTGTCGCTGGTTCGATTGTTGCTAAATCAGGAAATAAAGGTTTCTTCGATCTCAAAACTGATCATATGTATATTGATATTGTTCTTTGTTTATTTTTTATTTTCATTTAATATTGGGTTTGTTGATTCACTATATAAAGCATCCGAGCAAGGGGACCGAACCTCATCGTACTTGGTTTTTTACTTCTAGGGGGTTTTGTTGTTGTTGTTTTTTTTATTTATTTATTGAGATTTAGGGTTTTGATGTCTAATCCATTTTTTGTTATTTGTTTTGCATGTAATTAAAAGGGTAATCAGTTGTCAATTGGGAGCTCATGAGTACGAATAGCAGAAGTTTGATGTTTCTGTGTTTATTTTCTACGGTATTCATCGGTTTTAATTCTCATATTTCACTTTCTATCATCCTAGGATCTACAAAATCAAATCCAAAGTCGTTATATTTTTTCTCTGGTTCGAGTGATGACCTAGGTAAATATTAAAGCTCAAGAGTTTTGTTGATTTTCTAATATGGTCGGCTGTGTATTTTCTTTTCATTGGAATTGCAGGCATAAACAAATGAATCGGGTTGATTGCCGCTAGAATTTTTTTCCTTTCTCAAATGCCCTTACATGGTTTGTGGTTTGTGCGACAAGAATACACCCAAGATCTCTCCTTGCCTTTGCCTACAAATGATCTTAATTAAGGGTAAACGGAAGGAATCAGAACATGGAATGTGTCGGTTTTCCTATTAATGTCTCAAGCCAAGTGATCTGCAACACAGCTGCGAATATGTTTCTTAGCAAACAAAAAACATGGAGTTTCGGTTTGAAGAAGGTAACTACCATCAACACATATTTGATTTCTATTGGTCCTTTTTTTTGTTTTTTTTTTATTTTAGTTTTCTTTTGCGATAATTGAGTGGCACATTGTACGTTATTTCTACAGTATGGACTACGGGGTCTCATATGATGGGGATGCAGGGTTAAATGTAGCAATAATCACCGATCAGCAACACAAGGCTTTTTCTATGATCCATTCAACACAAGTTATCATCATATTAATTTGGTAGCATGAATCTGAGTCAAATCACTTTGTCAAGCTTTGTGCTTCTTTAAGCATGATTGTATTTTTTCTTGAATTGATTATTGATATTAATTTTTTTATTTCAAGGTAATTAATTTATTTATTTCAAGTTATTTGGATTTATAAGAATATTTCATTAATTGGATTTATAGGAAAAGCGGAGATTGTGTGTATCAGAATTTTGCTTAATTCTTGCAATTTAATCTGAAAGATTTTTCTGATTCCTATTTTTCGAACAAACAGGGACACCAAATATGGTTCTCAAGGAATATGGTATAAGTTTCAAATGATGGCCTTTACCAAATATGGCCACCAAATGTACTGTAATATATTTTTTGTATCAAAATATTTTGCAACCACTTATTACTTTAAATATGAAAATAAAGTAGATATTCATAATTGCAAAAATTCCCTAACTTTTAAAGTGTTGTTTCCTAAAAAAAAAATCTCATATTGTAACCAACAATATTTCCAATATTATTCCAATAGATGCGGATCCCCTTATTTTTGGTAAATACAATATTATTTCCAAACAATTCAGTATAATTTTCTTATTTTCTATTACAAAATATTCTTCTGCTCAACCTCAATCTATAAAACGTGATACCAAAACCCAAATCTCATCGGCGCCGCTATTCTCTTCTAGGTTTTTTTTTCCTCTAGGGATTTGTTTTCTACATTACTGCGTGCTTATATAATTTTTTTGTTTGATCTGTGGATTTTTTTCTTTAGATCATCCAAGAAGTGAACGAAACCAACGCTCTTTCTCTCATTCGAGAACAACTCGATAATCATTTATAACGGTTTGAATATTTCATTCACGGGAAAAGCTTTTAGGGTTTTATTATGTGATAACCTTTTTTTTTGGTCTACGGGTCTTATAAATGCTTAAACTAATGTTTTTGTTTGATCCTTGATTGTCGTTAGTTTTGCAGAGCAAGTGATCGATGTTCCTTCCCTCTTTTGAACAACTCAGGTGATTTTTTTTATCTTGCTTAAATTTTTTATTCAAGCTAATTTTTTTTTAGAGTTTCGCTTATAAAATTATAATATAAAATATTAAAATGTTTACGAATTAGTCAAAAAATGATACGCCTACCAAAATAATAAAAATCTTGATATTTTGAGGTCTCCGAGGAATTTTAATCTCAAGAGTAATCTTTTTGATGCTCGGGTCTCTATAGAAGGCGTTAGTCAAAGTAAACCCATTATTATGGGTTTGTTCTGTTTTTTAGTTTATTTTTTAGTATTTTTCAATTTAAGTTATGTTGTCGTGTTGTTTGTTATTTTGCAGGTATCTAAAAAAATCCTTATTAAATATATAGTCGATTGCTTATTCCATTTATTCCTCTATTTATCTTCTCTATTCGACTATTTCTCATCTCTTTGGTCTATCTTTTTTCTCCCATGCCAAATTCCTTCTATTGATTATTATTGATTTTTATTGTATTTATTATTTTTTGTGATTATTTCGCAGGTGCGATTTTGGCAGGAGAAGAAAAATGAAAAATAACTAAATAAGAATTCTCAGTAGGTGTCTGCACATATGAAAAGATTATCGTATGCACATAGATTAATAAAAATAATTCAAGAAAGGATTCTAGTTATTAAAGATAACCCCTAATATGCCACACACATGTATTGGTCTACGACCCATTCCAAATCATCCCGCCCCCTTCTAATAATAACTTGAAATTAATTTACATCATATATGCGTTTTCCATGTGGACCATTTTATGGGCCGAGCTTCCAAACACTAACCAACTCAGTAGAGAAGGTTTTAAACATTTTTTTTTTAGCCCGAACCTTGAAACCATCCAAAATATATGTAATTAATAAGTAATAATGTCTTTTCCAAGAAAAGAACAATCATATATGTAGTATGCTGACGTAGTTTACATTAATTTAAATTAGGTATTCCTCTTAAAGAAAAGGGTAAAACTGGATTTGTTTAAATAAATATTATATTTTCTCTGAAGCATAAATAAATAGTATATATCCGAGAGTGAAGTTATCTAATTAGGAATATTAAATTGCGTGAAAAATATTTGCATAGTAGAAATAAAATAAACATATGAAAAATATTTCCATGTATAAGAATAAACCATATATTGAAAAATCAAATATAAAGAGGAAATTATTGATACCTTGCGGAACGTATGGGAAAAAAAAGAAACGACTGTTAGGAACGCGAATATCTATGTACAAATTATGCATCTTTGTTACTGAAAACTACACGGAAGCGATATAGTTGTGTCTTAGAGAATTTCTAAATAAGGTTGATAATACGTACATGTTGCATCATGAACTACGATTGAAACTGGATTGCAGATAATTCTCTTGAATAAGCTAGCCAGTAGACAAGGCATTATTAAGGGCACAAGGTTAATTATAACACAATTAGGAAACTAGGAAAACATAAAACTAACGTACAAATGACAATTGTAGTTGTTATCGGTATAAAGTAGTAATAAGAAGGAATGTGTGGAAATAAGGGATACAATACCACTTATCAGATGTCAATTTCCGATAAAAAATTCCTTTGCAATGCACATAGACAGTGTTGGGCTCAATGCTTACGCAATACCGGATTCTACTTTGGATCAGAAGCTTTCGATGGGAATAAAAGTCCAACATATATTGGCATTTCAAATGCATATTATGGACCTTAACAGTATAAGATTACTGTCATCAAGAAAAACGATTTCCCTGATGGATATACCAAAACATTTCTGACAATTTCAGATTTATAGACTAGGTCATTCTTCATGCACTGACTTATTTATATAGAAGAGAGGTGGGATCATGCAGAAGCCATTATCATGCTAACATTTATGGTCTTTGATTGTCAAATTAAATTGATTTTTAAAGCCACGGG
The DNA here is from genome assembly GCF_003573695.1 of Papaver somniferum. NCBI lineage: Eukaryota > Viridiplantae > Streptophyta > Magnoliopsida > Ranunculales > Papaveraceae > Papaver > Papaver somniferum. The sequence continues at coordinate 68,097,873 of NC_039361.1, forward strand.
TGAACAACGGGTAAAATATGTGGATTTGGTGCAATGTGCTAGATGCCCAATCACATCTGATCCATCACCGACGGGTTTAACATGCACGGGAGAGTGGGTGGATGGTTGGACCGAGTGGACCTACGTGGAAAGTTATGATATAACATTTTGATGGTTTATATATTAACCAAACATCTTTACGGGATTCAACATTGGTCCACTGACCCATAATTCATGGCAACATATCTAAAATTATAGATTAAGGTAGAAAATATAGAGTGGTATAACCTTATACCAATGCTCACGGAGTTGCAAATAAGATTTCGAAATAGGATAACCCTTCAAATTGTAAGCAATGGGTAAGCCGTAGGAAAGAGACAACCCGGAGGACTAAAACATCTTGGTAGTAAGATGAAAAGAAAGTAAAAGCGGTTTCCATAGTAGCGGCCACCAAAATGTAAGCCTCCTAAACCAACCGGATATTATTTTCTTGCACACCAACTCAAATATTAACTTATTGATTTTTTATTTATTCCATAAGCAGGAAGCTGACCCATGCATCGCACGAGAGACAAACTAGTTTGGGTAAAAAAACACATGTAAATAATATGATAAACAAACATTTATCTGGAAATGCTCATAGTATTCATAAAATTTCTATTTCTTTGTTATGTGGGTAAAAGTTAAGGCATGTTTGGTACAATTTTCAAAAATAACTTTCAAAAATCATTTTTTCTTGTTTTCATTTTCCATTAGATTGAAAATGGTTTTTGGCGTGAAATTTTAAAAACTGTTTTGGAAAATATATTTTCTAAGAACAAAACTTAGTTATAAATTATAACCAACAACAATTCATACTTGCTAACTCCATCAAATACTTCAAAACTGATTATAGATTATGTATAATTAGCGGATATAATGCAAGATGATTTTTTCTTTATAACTATTAGTTTTTAATATCCTTTCAATCATTTTACCAAACAGTTCGTGCGCATTAAAAATCTTTCATTTATTTGATCAGAAAAGTGATTGTTATAATATTATGATCATAACGTCTCTTAAAAATCTCACAAAACAAAAATAAAACTCGTAATCAATTTGACTTAATTTGCAACAATAACTGATCAATATGGTATAGGCAACGATTCTGGGTTTAATTCCATTATCAGTTTCATCCTCTTATACAACATGAAAATAAAGAAACAACATCTTATTTTGGGAATTGAAGTGAATAGAAGATTGAATGTTTGAATAGAGAAATTAACTATGCAAGAGAGTTTTGAAGAGATCATACCTCCAGCTCTTTTACAATAGCTCATACCTTTCATTTGAAAGAACAAAGAAAACGATGATATGTTGTTTTCATTTTTTTTCGTTTTTAAAAACTGAAAACAATGGAGAAAAGTTTTCAGGAAACATGTTTATCAAACATGTTTCATTCCATATAAAACATGGCCTTAGGTTTTGTTTGTCACGATTCTTATAAATCGTGTTAGTCATAAATGTTGACTAATAAACAGACTTCAACGTGAAAAACCTTTGGTTATCAGTTTGATAAATGTTCGAAAAATTTGTATCAACTTTATTAAACCAACTTGTACCACTATCCTTCATGAACAGTCTAAAGTGAAACAAAAAAAGTTAATCCATGTCACTAGAAAATAACAACAAACTAAGCCATAGAGCAACTGCAAAAAAAAACTATGAGAACAAAAGATAGTAATTGGGAGGCTATCTTCTGACATCATTAAAACACACCTATAGATCCGTTTCTTCGTAAACATTTTTTTAGTAACTATTGTTAGTAATAAAAATATTTTGCATCAAACATAATTGACTTATCAAAAGAGTACGCCTTCTATTTTTTCTGGACATATCTAACGATACTTGATTGAAATCAAGTTGATTTGTGATGTGTAGTTCACTACCTCACTGCCCAATAGGTTAAATTAAGTTGACGGAACTTAAAACTGTTCACTCAAAGTACAAACACTTGTGTGAAACCAAGATAGTCTTAGTTATACATTAATATTTAAATCTACGAAGCAAACTACACAAATCAAGGAATAAAGGTACCTTGGTTTACCACCCCACATTGATATAATACCGGGTTGCATGAATTATTTGATAAATAATTCCCAGTCACCCTGAGTGACTAAGATGTCACTGTCTCCAACACCATAGTTCTGTTATCATTAATAGTCCAGACCAATACAGGTTCAAGGAAATTATTGGAACAATTTACAGGCATCATGTTTCCATGATACATTAATTATCCAAATGTAAAAATCCTAACAAATCCAATTTAATGATTATTTTAAAAGTCAAACAAACACAATCATTATGGTGATGCAAGGATCATCATTGTGTAACTTTTACATGTCAGAAAGTTATCTTGAAAAGGTATTGAAAGTCAAGTTCTATTAGGTGAGTTTTGGTCTGAAAGAAGTTGCTTACACGATATTTATCTCAGAAAATATCTCCATCATAAATCAAGCATTATTTTTCTAACATTTATCTCCATAAAAAATTTCCATCACGATCCTAATATTTGGTTATGTTTTTAAATTTATAAGTTTTAAAGAGAACTACAAAAGTTACCTCTATAATGGAACTTCTTAATCAAATCAATCACCTTATTCATTTCCCTACTTCTATAAAATCAGTGATACCCCCAACTAACTTCAACTAAATCCCACAAAATTCAATTTACAGTGAATTTGTACCTTAACCTCTACTTCGATCTCCTCAATTTTAGTTGGTGAAAGTGTTTTGACGCTTCTACAGGTCTCAAAAGTTAGGGTTTCTTTTAGTGGAGAAAGAATAATGGTCAGAGGAGAAAGAATAGAAGATGAGTGAGAGAGAAGGCAGAGGTTTGAGAGAAATATTTAATAATTATACAATATTAATGTCATGTTTGTATTCAATAACGATTACTGCTGAGCATGCTTCAAAAAGTAAATATTTTACTAAATATCAATTTAGGAAGAAAATTAATTTTCAACATTTGGATACATGAGGTCAGAATGGATAGTTGAATAATGCAGATCGAGAGTCCGAGATAATAGTATAACGATCTAGCCGTCCTTCGCCTGATCATAAATAGATATGGTTGGGTTGTTATCTGGGATGAGGCATAATCCTGACTGTCCACCTTGAAAAACCAACTCGGCTAATCTCGACCGTCCTTGTTCGTTGGACACATAGACACCACTTCTTCTTATAATATACTCAATTTAGGAAGAGAATTAGTTTTCAACATTTGGATACATGAGGTCAGAATGGATAGTTGAATAATGCAGACCTGAAAAGACGAGGTACTCAAATACACCATAATCTTTTTATTTCAACCTATAAGTCCTCTACCGAATGTGATCGTTTGTGGACAATGTCGAGACAATACGACAATTCGGTTCACACTTCGTGTGGTCGTCTATGGATACGAGATCGAGACAATACAACAACAAGATAACTTGTGTGATTGACTATGGATACAAGATCGAGACAATACAACAACAAAGTGTGTTACTTGATAATAGGTTCGGTAATAACCAAACTTTATAGGATCACTATCATGTATTACGGAGTTAACGTACTTGTGTATTTTACTTAATTATAATGCGTAAATCAAAGTAAATACACATCAAGATTTTGTTAACGAGGAAACCGCAAATACATAAAACCCCCGAAACCTATCCAGTTTTGAATACTCTCAGAATTAAGACGTTATACAAAATCTAATACCAACTTCGTATAGTTGAGACCAAGCAGACTACCCCTAGCTACTTAGTTCCCTCGGTATCCCCGCGCCTTCGACTTCTAGAGTCACGCACGTGAATAGAGAGTCCTTTGCATCGTATTCCAAACAGCAAAGGAAGAATCTATTTGGTAACTAGTCTAATCAATCTTGATACAAGATATAGATGAGTCTGACAAAGACTCTTCCATTTAATATAATAAACTCCTTTGTCTGGTTAGATCAATCTAACTTTAACTACTGAAATAGTCAAGTGTAGAATCACACTCAATCAATATAGATCTCAAAGAGAAATATAGAGAATGCCGATATCACGTAACTAATCAATCAGATTCATCAAAGATAAATCGATTCTAGTTGGATCCCAGTCGATCAAGATTTGTGCGCTAAATCCACAAGATACAAAACCTAATAAGTAATATTCTTCGTCTTCAAATCTTGTTTTATCTTCAAAACCTGCAAAACACCACTTGAATCTCTTGTGATCAATCACACACAGAACGGAGTCTGTTAACAATGGATTATCATAAGATGTCTTTAGATCTAACAACAGTTCTAAAGATCTAGTCGATACTTTGATCTAGTCTGAGTGAATCTTATATCAGAAGAGAAGATTCTCAAGCATAAATAAACTAGGTGAAATTAATTTTTCAACAACCATTAGTCAATATCAAATCAAATCGAAAACTAATAACACTACAAAAATAAAACTCGTAATCAATTTGACTTAATTTGCAACAATAACTGATCAATATGGTATAGGAAACGATTCTGGGTTTAATTCCATTATCAGTTTCATCCTCTTATACAACATGAAAATAAAGAAACAACATCTTATTTTGGGAATTGAAGTGAATAGAAGATTGAATGTTTGAATAGAGAAATTAACTATGCAAGAGAGTTTTGAAGAGATCATACCTCCAGCTCTTTTACAATAGCTCATACCTTTCATTTGAAAGAACAAAGAAAACGATGATATGTTGTTTTCATTTTTTTTCGTTTTAAAAAACTGAAAACAATGGAGAAAAGTTTTCAGAAAACATGTTTATCAAACATGTTTCATTCCATATAAAACATGGCCTTAGGTTTTGTTTGTCACGATTCTTATAAATCGTGTTAGTCATAAATGTTGACTAATAAACAGACTTCAACGTGAAAAACCTTTGGTTATCAGTTTGATAAATGTTCGAAAAATTTGTATCAACTTTATTAAACCAACTTGTACCACTATCCTTCATGAACAGTCTAAAGTGAAACAAAAAAAGTTAATCCATGTCACTAGAAAATAACAACAAACTAAGCCATAGAGCAACTGCAAAAAAAAACTATGAGAACAAAAGATAGTAATTGGGAGGCTATCTTCTGACATCATTAAAACACACCTATAGATCCGTTTCTTCGTAAACATTTTTTTAGTAACTATTGTTAGTAATAAAAATATTTTGCATCAAACATAATTGACTTATCAAAAGAGTACGCCTTCTATTTTTTCTGGACATATCTAACGATACTTGATTGAAATCAAGTTGATTTGTGATGTGTAGTTCACTACCTCACTGCCCAATAGGTTAAATTAAGTTGACGGAACTTAAAACTGTTCACTCAAAGTACAAACACTTGTGTGAAACCAAGATAGTCTTAGTTATACATTAATATTTAAATCTACGAAGCAAACTACACAAATCAAGGAATAAAGGTACCTTGGTTTACCACCCCACATTGATATAATACCGGGTTGCATGAATTATTTGATAAATAATTCCCAGTCACCCTGAGTGACTAAGATGTCACTGTCTCCAACACCATAGTTCTGTTATCATTAATAGTCCAGACCAATACAGGTTCAAGGAAATTATTGGAACAATTTACAGGCATCATGTTTCCATGATACATTAATTATCCAAATGTAAAAATCCTAACAAATCCAATTTAATGATTATTTTAAAAGTCAAACAAACACAATCATTATGGTGATGCAAGGATCATCATTGTGTAACTTTTACATGTCAGAAAGTTATCTTGAAAAGGTATTGAAAGTCAAGTTCTATTAGGTGAGTTTTGGTCTGAAAGAAGTTGCTTACACGATATTTATCTCAGAAAATATCTCCATCATAAATCAAGCATTATTTTTCTAACATTTATCTCCATAAAAAATTTCCATCACGATCCTAATATTTGGTTATGTTTTTAAATTTATAAGTTTTAAAGAGAACTACAAAAGTTACCTCTATAATGGAACTTCTTAATCAAATCAATCACCTTATTCATTTCCCTACTTCTATAAAATCAGTGATACCCCCAACTAACTTCAACTAAATCCCACAAAATTCAATTTACAGTGAATTTGTACCTTAACCTCTACTTCGATCTCCTCAATTTTAGTTGGTGAAAGTGTTTTGACGCTTCTACAGGTCTCAAAAGTTAGGGTTTCTTTTAGTGGAGAAAGAATAATGGTCAGAGGAGAAAGAATAGAAGATGAGTGAGAGAGAAGGCAGAGGTTTGAGAGAAATATTTAATAATTATACAATATTAATGTCATGTTTGTATTCAATAACGATTACTGCTGAGCATGCTTCAAAAAGTAAATATTTTACTAAATATCAATTTAGGAAGAAAATTAATTTTCAACATTTGGATACATGAGGTCAGAATGGATAGTTGAATAATGCAGATCGAGAGTCCGAGATAATAGTATAACGATCTAGCCGTCCTTCGCCTGATCATAAATAGATATGGTTGGGTTGTTATCTGGGATGAGGCATAATCCTGACTGTCCACCTTGAAAAACCAACTCGGCTAATCTCGACCGTCCTTGTTCGTTGGACACATAGACACCACTTCTTCTTATAATATACTCAATTTAGGAAGAGAATTAGTTTTCAACATTTGGATACATGAGGTCAGAATGGATAGTTGAATAATGCAGACCTGAAAAGACGAGGTACTCAAATACACCATAATCTTTTTATTTCAACCTATAAGTCCTCTACCGAATGTGATCGTTTGTGGACAATGTCGAGACAATACGACAATTCGGTTCACACTTCGTGTGGTCGTCTATGGATACGAGATCGAGACAATACAACAACAAGATAACTTGTGTGATTGACTATGGATACAAGATCGAGACAATACAACAACAAAGTGTGTTACTTGATAATAGGTTCGGTAATAACCAAACTTTATAGGATCACTATCATGTATTACGGAGTTAACGTACTTGTGTATTTTACTTAATTATAATGCGTAAATCAAAGTAAATACACATCAAGATTTTGTTAACGAGGAAACCGCAAATACATAAAACCCCCGAAACCTATCCAGTTTTGAATACTCTCAGAATTAAGACGTTATACAAAATCTAATACCAACTTCGTATAGTTGAGACCAAGCAGACTACCCCTAGCTACTTAGTTCCCTCGGTATCCCCGCGCCTTCGACTTCTAGAGTCACGCACGTGAATAGAGAGTCCTTTGCATCGTATTCCAAACAGCAAAGGAAGAATCTATTTGGTAACTAGTCTAATCAATCTTGATACAAGATATAGATGAGTCTGACAAAGACTCTTCCATTTAATATAATAAACTCCTTTGTCTGGTTAGATCAATCTAACTTTAACTACTGAAATAGTCAAGTGTAGAATCACACTCAATCAATATAGATCTCAAAGAGAAATATAGAGAATGCCGATATCACGTAACTAATCAATCAGATTCATCAAAGATAAATCGATTCTAGTTGGATCCCAGTCGATCAAGATTTGTGCGCTAAATCCACAAGATACAAAACCTAATAAGTAATATTCTTCGTCTTCAAATCTTGTTTTATCTTCAAAACCTGCAAAACACCACTTGAATCTCTTGTGATCAATCACACACAGAACGGAGTCTGTTAACAATGGATTATCATAAGATGTCTTTAGATCTAACAACAGTTCTAAAGATCTAGTCGATACTTTGATCTAGTCTGAGTGAATCTTATATCAGAAGAGAAGATTCTCAAGCATAAATAAACTAGGTGAAATTAATTTTTCAACAACCATTAGTCAATATCAAATCAAATCGAAAACTAATAACACTACAAAAATAAAACTCGTAATCAATTTGACTTAATTTGCAACAATAACTGATCAATATGGTATAGGAAACGATTCTGGGTTTAATTCCATTATCAGTTTCATCCTCTTATACAACATGAAAATAAAGAAACAACATCTTATTTTGGGAATTGAAGTGAATAGAAGATTGAATGTTTGAATAGAGAAATTAACTATGCAAGAGAGTTTTGAAGAGATCATACCTCCAGCTCTTTTACAATAGCTCATACCTTTCATTTGAAAGAACAAAGAAAACGATGATATGTTGTTTTCATTTTTTTTCGTTTTAAAAAACTGAAAACAATGGAGAAAAGTTTTCAGAAAACATGTTTATCAAACATGTTTCATTCCATATAAAACATGGCCTTAGGTTTTGTTTGTCACGATTCTTATAAATCGTGTTAGTCATAAATGTTGACTAATAAACAGACTTCAACGTGAAAAACCTTTGGTTATCAGTTTGATAAATGTTCGAAAAATTTGTATCAACTTTATTAAACCAACTTGTACCACTATCCTTCATGAACAGTCTAAAGTGAAACAAAAAAAGTTAATCCATGTCACTAGAAAATAACAACAAACTAAGCCATAGAGCAACTGCAAAAAAAAACTATGAGAACAAAAGATAGTAATTGGGAGGCTATCTTCTGACATCATTAAAACACACCTATAGATCCGTTTCTTCGTAAACATTTTTTTAGTAACTATTGTTAGTAATAAAAATATTTTGCATCAAACATAATTGACTTATCAAAAGAGTACGCCTTCTATTTTTTCTGGACATATCTAACGATACTTGATTGAAATCAAGTTGATTTGTGATGTGTAGTTCACTACCTCACTGCCCAATAGGTTAAATTAAGTTGACGGAACTTAAAACTGTTCACTCAAAGTACAAACACTTGTGTGAAACCAAGATAGTCTTAGTTATACATTAATATTTAAATCTACGAAGCAAACTACACAAATCAAGGAATAAAGGTACCTTGGTTTACCACCCCACATTGATATAATACCGGGTTGCATGAATTATTTGATAAATAATTCCCAGTCACCCTGAGTGACTAAGATGTCACTGTCTCCAACACCATAGTTCTGTTATCATTAATAGTCCAGACCAATACAGGTTCAAGGAAATTATTGGAACAATTTACAGGCATCATGTTTCCATGATACATTAATTATCCAAATGTAAAAATCCTAACAAATCCAATTTAATGATTATTTTAAAAGTCAAACAAACACAATCATTATGGTGATGCAAGGATCATCATTGTGTAACTTTTACATGTCAGAAAGTTATCTTGAAAAGGTATTGAAAGTCAAGTTCTATTAGGTGAGTTTTGGTCTGAAAGAAGTTGCTTACACGATATTTATCTCAGAAAATATCTCCATCATAAATCAAGCATTATTTTTCTAACATTTATCTCCATAAAAAATTTCCATCACGATCCTAATATTTGGTTATGTTTTAAATTTATAAGTTTTAAAGAGAACTACAAAAGTTACCTCTATAATGGAACTTCTTAATCAAATCAATCACCTTATTCATTTCCCTACTTCTATAAAATCAGTGATACCCCCAACTAACTTCAACTAAATCCCACAAAATTCAATTTACAGTGAATTTGTACCTTAACCTCTACTTCGATCTCCTCAATTTTAGTTGGTGAAAGTGTTTGACGCTTCTACAGTCTCAAAAGTTAGGGTTCTTTTAGTGGAGAAAGAATAATGGTCAGAGGAGAAAGAATAGAAGATGAGTGAGAGAGAAGGCAGAGGTTTGAGAGAAATATTTAATAATTATACAATATTAATGTCATGTTTGTATTCAATAACGATTACT